>NW_010273956.1:55810-104372 GCF_000690775.1 Eurypyga helias
CGTTTGGAGTGACCTGCGGGAGGAAGCATCCCTCACTCCCTTCTCCTTTCCCTTTTGGATCTGTGTTCAAAAACATGAAAGGCCAGAGACAGACATGTTCTTGAGAAGCCCTGAATTTAATCCATGGGCTGTAAAAGAAAGCCTTTATACCATTATGCAGGAAAACAAAAGAAAGGAAAAAAAAACCCCCACGCTTGAAAGTGTTCCTTCACTTTCCTTGGACAGAGAAAAGCAACTCACTTTGTCCCCAGGCTCCATTCAGTTCTGTCAGATAGGCGCTTTCTGAAACCACAGCCACCCCACACCACACACGAACTACTGACAGAATAGGCTGGTTTTAAGCAAGCAAAAAAAAAAAACAAAACAAAAAATCCTATTCCTGTTTTTCAGTGGAGTTTGAAATCTCAGCCAGGCATTTTAGCTTGCAGACTCAGGTTTAAACCTGGATATCCAAACAGAAGTACAGCCCTAAAATTGGCGAGACTTGTGCAGCTGGCCACTGGATGAATGTGAAGAAAGGAAAACACTCAAACCCAAAGTCTGCTCCTCTGAAAACAAATCCGTTATTATTTCTTTGCAAACTAACCTCCGATTGGGTTCTGGCTAGCACGTGAAGCAGCACATCCTGCATCTGCCAGCTCCAGTCAAATTAACACAGAGCCCCATGACAGTGACTAAGAGCAAGCATGGAAACTGGCCCGAATACAGGCGTGCGCTCAGTTTTTAAAGAAAGGGATAATGGGTAATTTGTAGGAGTTAGTTGTCAAATTATACATTTAATTTTTTTTCTATGCAAGCTAATAATAGGCTTAAGCCTGTAACTTGCACTTGGAATAATGATGAAAGTAGCAAGCTTCAGCAGTTTTTGCCTGTAGGACTCTCAGCTGAACCTCAACTATAGTCACAGCAAATCCTAAGAGGTATCTTAGCAGTGGATAATATGAATCACTGCCTTTTTAAAGCAAGAAGGATAAAGCAGACAGGCAACAATTTTGGTTTTTTTTTTTTTTTTTTTTTTAAAGACCAAAAACCTGTCACAATACAAAATCACTGGAAGTCACCAGCACAGCCACTGGTTAAAAGAATCTCATAAAACACTCCAGTGATGTTACAGCCTTAAATCTGAACGCAGGGGTTTTTTTTCACCATTTTACATGATAAACTGACCTACAGTTTATATCCCCTTAACTTGTACAAATAATTTTTGAAAGCGTCTGAAAACATAAAGATCTACTTAATCTTTTTAGTGATCAATACCACTGTATTACATAGAAGACAATGCAGTAGATTTATTAAAAAAGTTAATACAGAGCTATTTGCGAGTCTTAAATAGTAGCTTACCTGAATCCATCTAAAAAGGAAATTAAAATTACGAGGTGACGTGGCAAGCTGAGGACTGGTCAGGTAGTAAAAATTAACAGTCTTAAAGAAACCAATGAATAAGTAATTTTCACTTTCATAAAACCTTGATTGATAAAGCACAGTCTGTACGTTTAAACTGTTCAGTGAAAGAGGCAAAAATTCAGTTCTGAACCTAATTTAGATTAGATATCAGGAAGAAGTTCTTCACAGAGAGGGGGGTGAGGCACTGGAACAGGTTGCCCAGAGAAGCTGTGGATGCCCCATCCCTGGATGTCTTCAAGGCCAGGCTGGATGAGGCTTTGAGCAACCTGGTCTAGTGGAAGGTGTCCCTGCCCATGGCAGGGGGGTTGGAACTAGATGGTCTTTAAGGTCCCTTCCAACCGCAACCATTCTGTGATTCCATGATTTTAATTTAAGCCTTGTCCACACATTAAATTTACATCATGGTAACAGGATTGTTTTAGAAAGGGCAACCAACAGTGAATACCCTGAAATTATTTCAAGAGATCTTTATAGCAAACTGCCTTACACTGTACTCTTCCAGCAATTCAGTGGCCATGCTGGAGCTTTTTTGCCTGTTTTAATGATACTAGGGTTTAACTTCATTTATAAACAAGGCTTATGCTCTGTTGGAGCTGTGCAGAACCAGGGTGCTGTGCACTGGGGCTCCCCAGCCACCCCCACCTGTCTTTTACCCTCTTCTAGTACAATGGGTAGTCACAGGGACCAGCTCATTTTTTCTCAATTTCCATAAACAAGAGTGTTCAAAGCACATGAGAAAAGGAAACTTAAGGGAGACAACCACAGAGGATGACAAAAGTTTTATCTAAAAAGAATCCTTTACCAGAGGCAACAACCAGGCTTTGGACAAATGATATCATCAGATTAAGCTTTGGTTAGTTTGCATAAACAAATCTATTCATCACAAAAAAATCAAATCCATAATACTTAGCATTAGAAACAAAGTGTGAAGCTTAGTGTGGCACTAAGTCATTATCTCTTTCAAAACTATTTTTCCATTCAGTAAAATACCCACTGCCATTATGGAAGTGGAAAAAGGAGTCAGAAACAAAAGGCACACAATTTTTAGTGTTTTTCATTTTGTCACTGTTAAATATGAACATTTTCAGCCTGCAACCAAAAGAATAATTTATGTCCAGGAAAAGAAAATAACAAGAAGAAAAACCAATTAGGCCTCTGATCTTTAAAGACATTTCATAACTTTGATATTTATTTCTTATATATTATAAACACAGTTTAAGACACTGCAACAATATCCCTTGTTAAGCAATTTATTTTAACTTAATAAAAATGTTAATTATAAGGTTTGGACAATTATGCAAAATGAAAAAATATACAAAATCCCATCATGAATCTTTAAGGTGACATCTTTATTGCAGCGTGAGAAACAAGCCTGATTGTTTACATCTCACAAACAGATGTGTGATTATTTTACCACGTTGTGCCAAAAAGAAGTTCATGACTATCGCAGTGAAGAACCACTAACATTCACTAGATTCTACCTTATTCACATCAGAAAGAAAAAAAAATGAGTGTAAACTAACTTCATCCTTCAAGCACAGAGGTCACTTCAAGGACATTAAACATCAGAGAAGTGCATGTTTTCACCTGAAACTCGCATTGCATCTATCACATGCGGAATCACACCTATGACTGTTTGACACCGTTATGAATCAAGTAGCTGGCTTATTCCTCACTGCAACATTTTTCACCTCCCTCTGAAAAACAAGAGCAAACAAACCAGGTAGGCAACTCAAAGCCTTGACAGAAATGGGTACTTCTCTTTACTAATTCATAAGCTCACTTTTGTTTACCGTGCCATGCACGGGGACAATCCCAAATGTCCCAAATGTGGCTAGTCCAGCCACACTGATTCCAGTGGGGTTTCTTCCCATTTGCTAAAAGCACAGGGCTCAGACACTGTGGGGTCAGAGAAAAGCAGCTCGGGACTCAGAAAAAGGCAGTCTAAGGGCATCCGTATGAAATGCCAGCCTCCGAGTCCGGAACCGCAGTAAGCCAAACCGGACAACTGCCCCGTGCGGGAAGACTGGCATGGGCAGGAAACAAAGCAGTGTGCCCAAGTACTGGAAGTCCCACAGTTTTGTCTTTTGGCTGCGAAAGGTACTGCCACATGGTTTGTGCAGCAACGGGCCCTCCGCAAGGATGACGGCCGCTGGAACGCGCAGCCCTCCCAGCCGCGGTGGCGGTCGGAACGGACCTGCAGCTGCCGTCGTTAACACCATTTCACACCGGCTCCAGTCACATTTTAATTTTACAGTAACATGTTTCCAACCCTGCATTTCTGTTCCTTCCCATTTTATACGGGATTTGCATTTCTTAGAAGCAACTGGCTTCTCTGGGCTCACACACTCCATTTGAGTCACACATTCAAACCTGCGCTGCTGTCAAGCAGCCGTTCCCTTTAATAGGATCCAACGAGAACCAGAAATGCAAAGGCACCAAAATAAAAAGGGTAGGCTTGCATCTAATTTGCTGCAGACATAAAATAACGAGCAAATATAAACGCATCAAAAAGTAGCACTAAAAGCCACTTTTCTTCCAAGTCCTAGATCTTATTTTGCCACACCTGATTGCCTAGAAACTATAATAAACGAAGCTCTATGAATACAATACACAGAAAAATGATTGCAGCACAGAACAGGTAATTTGCATTCTATATTTAGCAGGTATGCATATGTTACTGCTGACATGAAGAGCTATTAGAAATGCCAAAAACATTTCAACATGAGCTTTCACAAGTAAGTTTTTCATGATAAACACAAGATTAAATATTTCATACTTGAAGTTTGTATTCTGGAGGGGCTTACATGCCAGACTGTTCATCACAGCTTATCACAAGTGCACTATAGGTTTTATCTTAGCCAGTGGATGGAATTATCTTGAAGCTACCAGCTTTAGAGAAATGCATAAATATTTGTTTGTACTTAAGGAACAAATGGACATATTTACCCATACTGGGTGATTAAAGATACAGGATGAGGAATTGTGTTCTCCACTCCAGAGGGAGGAGAGACAAGACAACTCCCTAAGGGACAGACACATCAGCATCACTTTCAGGAGGAAAGCACTAAACTTACGCTGGTAAGAAAGAAGTTAAAAAATAAATGTAATTAAGTCTACAGAGTCTTTTTCTCCTAGAATGCACCAAAGATGGACAGGTACCGGATTTCCACAAACCTGGGAAGATGCTTGCTTTCCATGGCAGGAGGGAGAAGCCCTGCCACATCTCAGATGATGTGGGGAAAAGAACAGCCTGCAACTCCAACCCCATGCTGGGCATCCCAAGAACCTGAGCTGAAGACACAGATGTGGGGAGGCAGTATCTGGGCAGAAGCATAGTTTGTCATCCCCGAGACAAGTGCTCTTCCCTTAAGAAACTTAAGAGTTGGGGTGAAACTGCCTCACCCCAAAATAGCAAGACCTCTTATTACAGGAAAAAATCCCATGTTATACTAAAAACTACCTTAAAACTAGTCCCGAAAAAGCAACCAACGAGTCTTCTCAGCTGTGAGGAATATGAAGACATGAGCCTACATCACTACCATCATACCAGTTCCTTCGGCTGTGTTTGGGCATTTCAGGAGAAAGCAGAGCAAGCGGCACAGCTCCGTGTGGAGGGCAGAATCCCGCAGAGCAGGCCGCCGCCGCTGCAGCCTGGTCCCCTGCCATGCCTTGGAGGGCAGGACTCTAAGCAGCATCTCACCGGCACAACGCCAACGGAGCCCCCAGATGCAGTGACCCTCCCCAGGGAGGCAAAGCGCCGGCTGCCCGTGCTGGGGAAGCGTTACAGACGCCCTACAATAGGGCAGGTTTCTGATGTTTTATGAGCACTATCACCACAGCAAATCAATGAGGCCTGCCTTTCAAGCCTTTCGTAAAATTAAACCTAATGCAGTGTCAAGTACATAAAGAAAACAAACAGGAGAGGAAAAACAAAAACCTCAAACATTTTTCCCTTGATCTCTTGAGCTAAAGCAGTCCAAGATACCACACCGAGCAGGCATCCTGTAAGCTGAATACAGGCAGACACTGCTGAGACTTAGGGTGATGCTATTCTTTCAGGAGGCCCTTCAACAAAAATCTTCTGATGTCTTTTTCTAGTTAGGTAACCAATCTGCATTGCGATTAGCTAGCTGCACAGTGCAGAAAATTTTGCTTTACATTTCCAATTCATACATCCTGCCAAAACGTATTTGAAGTGTAGGTGTAAGGAGACAAAAATACAGCCTTTTTATTTTTGAAAAGAAAGAAAAGATGAAACAGGGAAAATATGACTTAAACTGTGGAACATAACTAATCAGGTTCATTAAAAAAGTGAAAAAAATCACAATATAACCGATTATCCACAGAAATAATTTTTACTTTATTTAAAAAAAAAAGAAATCACTGCCAGATTTGCTCTTGCCATTTGCCTTCAGATTTCTTACCAGCTATGGCTCCTAAAACTAATGAAATGAGGAAGAAAAAAAAAACAAAACTTACTACTTTTTATAGAAGTAACACCACATCATCAACCAATGTCCTCTCAAAGAAGCCCCAAGGAGCTTCCAACCCTGTATCAGCTTGGTTTGAGTGTCCCACTGACATTGCAAGAAGCAATGTACCCGAGCCACAGCAGTCCTTTCAAGAGTGGAGATGACCACGCTTCTGTCAGGGTGTTTTTGCTACAGAGTGGTCATCGGGGATTCCTCTTGTGCTACCAAGCAGAGAGCGTAGCTGCTCTCAATTTAAAGCCTTTTTCTTCACTTGTACTGTCAGCTTTCTAAGGGAAGTCAAATACTTAAGTGTGACTGATGTCTGATTTAGACTAACCAAAATTAACTTACTGCATCCACAGAAGAGACAAAGCAACAACTGAATCACCTTGATTCCACACAACCACTTGGATTATATGATTCAGAAACTGTGCTTTTTCGGGCTTTTGATCTCTGCTAACTGGAAAGGTTTATTCCAGTAACACACACCATGACACAGCTCCTAACAACTTGAAAAAGAAATACACAGTTGACATTGCCCACATCTTACTTCAATCACTTTGCCTTCGCTTAGAACATATGGATGTGAATATATGAGCACCTAAAAAGTATGGACAAGAATCTTCCCACTCTGAAAGACATAGCTTCAACTTAAAATTTCCATAAGGAGTTTCTTACCGCACCATGATCCTGAATAAACATCTCTCAGAGCATTCCACTGCTAACTTCAGAAAATATCATAAATACTTCACCAATGAACTAGTTTCCAAATCTTCACCACCACAGTATCTGAGAAGAGTAGTCATTAGTGGAATTTTTATGTGCAACATTATACTGAGCTAGCAAATGGAAAAAACCTACCACAAACAACACAAGCCCTCCCTGCTCCTGAAGGAAGTCTACGGCTTGGGTAAGAATTAAGAACACGTTCATGAAGACTGTCTATCCACGTACCTTTCCAGCAACATAATCCTTTTACGAAATATGCGACTCCTGCTTATGCTCTACACTCAACGAGATGCCATGTTCTGAAAGAAACAGTGGCTCCGTACGGCGCAGCGAGAAATCCAAGAGCTCATTCTGCCTACCTGTTTTGATCTGCTTAGAGTTCCCAGACACAGGGCATTTTGTCATTCTGAAGCAGAAGCAGTGTACATTTTTCATAGGAAAGAAAAAAAGAAATTGTATCATGTAATTAATGACTAATTAAGGTAACAAACTGAAGGCTTTTTCACACCTCATTGGGCTAAGGACCTTTTACAGAACAATCCCTGAAAATTTTATTTGGAATCATTACAGAATTGTGTTATCCTTTTGGAAAGCCTGTAACTGGGAATTTCCATGTAATTGGTACTGGCTTGGTTGTTAAATGCCTGTTGGTTAAAAATGGACTTAACAGTTCTTCCTAGCTACTACACCTTATCCTGCAAGGAAATCCCCTGTTCATGTCTGAAAGATTTGGGTAGTCATTGAACATCCATCCTCTGGAAGTGTTTGTACCAGCAAAAGCGGTATGTAACAACATATGCAACAGTTCCTTGCTGATGTTGGGGAAAGAAGAAAGATTACAGACCCAAGTAATTATTACAGTCTCCTATTTACAGGAAAGGAAAGGGAACTATTTCAGACTTGCAGCCCAGTGAAATAGCCGTATCACCCTTATTATTAGCTACACACACAGATTTGGCTTGGAGTATTTCCATTTTCTCCAGTGACACTCGGACTGCCAGAGACTGAACCCACAGTAGCACAATCAATGTTGCTGGCAATTACCATGACCATGCCAGCTCTGAAGAGTACTATCCACATGGCATTAAGACTTGACATATTTCTCCTGGTTTAATATTTACTCTCAGATGAGAGGAGAACAGACTGAATTTTCAAATAAAACATTAGTAAGGACAGCAAAACTGAGCTGCAGAGGCTCAGTACCTGGAAAAAGACTATGTTCTCAAGCTCTGTCCTCCTGTTCTGCATAAAAAGTAAAATATCTACAGAATTCTAAAACTTTGTACTTATTTTAAGACAAGTAAATTCAAGGTCTAATCTAATGTTTCAAGACATTTTTGGAGAGAGAAAACCAGAATTGCACAGTAAGCTAATTCATCGCTACGCGATATACAGAAGAAGGTAATAAAAGGAGGCAAACTTATCTGCCAGCCTATTCTGTGCTCTCTTGTTCCAGCATCCCTACCCTGTCTGTAGAGCACATTACACTGTGTTTTACTCCCGTATATTCCAGGATGGACTGGGAGTTCATCAAGACACAGAGCAGAACTCCAGAACTACGAAGGCGGTACAAACCTCTGGTTCTGCTCGCAGCTTCAGGGGTCAAGCACCCCCAAATGACATGCTGTCATTCCTACAGACCTCCAGAAGAAACTCTTGCGATTAGTTCATGAGGCTACGTCCACCAGTGAAGCGATGACACCAGCATCTCCCTACAACAGAGAGCACTACAAGGACGCACACGAGTAACAATGCTACAGGAACTGGTCCAGGTAAATAAAGAGCCTATTTCTTAGCTGGACAGCACAGTATTTTGCAGGAGATACTCTACAGGTTACCAGATCTTTGTTATGTTCAAGTTCACGTATCTCTTCTGTTCTTCATAACCACACACTGCAGTAATTTGTTTGCTTGACTGCACAAACAACAAAGCTGTTAACTAAATTAAAAAGTTGTAAAAAGCAAAGTGAGAGTATAAGAAAGGGGTTTTACCATCTCTGAATTACATATGCATCCCATCGTTTTTTACCATAAACAAAAATTAAATTCAGCCTAAAATCTACCCTTTATTTACTGACTGATTTCTTGATTTATTCACAACAGGTACTGTACTTAAACAAACTGAGCATGTATCCGCAGTCTTCAGAGAACCATATTAGCTACAGGGCAGCAGCATCAAGGCACAAGTCTCTGTAACTTCAACTTACATATAAATTTTCTGAAAGAGTTAAGTTTCATTAATAACCCACAGTAACACCACACATAAACCCAAAGCCAAAGATGAGACAATCTGGAATTAGTCTATTTCCTAAACACAGGGCAGAGGATTCTTATGGCCAGCTTACGATTAACTCAAACGGTGCCAGTCTCACGCACCTTATTTGTACAGAACAGTCTCTTCAGGAAAGAAATCACATCATGCCCTTTTTGTTTTGTGTAGGCACCAAGGTGGTAAAACGGAGCACAAACCTGAAGAAGGCGTCACCAGTAATAATACTCTTAAGCATCAAAAGGGAACTCCCTGAGCTTTCATTCTGTCAGATAGTAAGTCAACATGAACATTTATCTCTGTAAGAAATGCTAAAGAGTAAACTAGTAACTCAGGTTCATTCCAAAAATAAGAATAGGACTCATAGTGGAGTAATTCAAATGCCCAATTCCTCCTCACAGTATAAACAGACATCAAAGCTGAGATCCATGAAGAGTCAGGAGGAAAATTAAGCTCCACAGTAAAGAGAAGGTATTCCTATGCATTCAATGAGCAACCGACCCATTTCCTACCCAAGATCCTCATATATGGAGAAGTTCCTCTTACCAACGCACAACTCACACCATTACGGCAAAGACCCAGCAGCGCTGCCAAGGGCCAGAGCGGTACCCTCCTTCCCGCTCCCCACACAAGGAGCTCAGGGCCGGAGCGGTACCCTCCTTCCCGCTCCGCACACAAGGAGCTCAGGGCCAGAGCTGTCTGCAGCAGGAACTCAACCCAAGGCTTCCTACAGCCAAGGCTAACTTACTGCACACAGAAAACCCCTCCTTGTTAAGGAAACCTGTTAGAATGATGCACAGGTTTCCTGCATCATGTTATCTGAGGGTTAAGATATCTAGGTAATAGTTTGCAATTCAACCCCTTTGCCAGGAGATTCATTCTCTAGCTAACACCAATTAACCCAGTTACATAGGATTAATCTATTACTGGGAGAGGGGTAAAAAGAAACCAAAATACTCTCAGGTGTTTTCTTCTGGGATGAAGTTTTACAAGGAGAAAACATAGGATGCACCAGAGCGTGACTGCAAAGGAGGCCAAAACATTAGCCATGGCACACTGATTTAGAAAGACAGGTTATGATAATTGCTTTCACACAGACACTTTGGCATAATACTGTTTGAGATTAATGAACAGAGATAAGATTTGACAGTATCAGTTCCACCTGTTGCCCCACTGTGGCTCAAACACACATTTAGAAGAAGCTGCCTCCAAATGTAAAGTCGGAAAAAAGGAACCCTGCAGCCCTGACAGAAACGAGGTACGGATGGAAAATTGATCTCCTGTCCTTCACCCGTTTGACTGAAGGTAGAAATTGACTTCCTGCAAGTTATTAATTAAACTTACCGAGCAAAAATTAATCCTTTGTGTGGGGCTATCACATTATCTTTCATTATTCAGAAGACTGAAATCATACTGTTCTAACGCACTTCACTTTCATTTCCTCAACCCTGGATGAGGGAGTATTGAAGTACTACTCACATCAGGTTAAGCCATTAACAGTGGCATCAATTACTGCTACTATTCTTGCTTCTGGGTTAATTCCTCCCAGACTTAAGGTCCAGCTTTCTTAAAAGCAGCCATTCATTAAAGACATTCAGACAAAGCAAAAGGGACTTCTTCCACAAGGTACAGACAAATCAAGCACAGACCAGATTTGGCCCACGTCATCTGCAGCAAATGAAGTAACAGGAGGAGCTTCAAAAATAGGGGTGCAACAGGCAACTGCTAAGGACTCATCCTGGCAGCAGTTGTTGGCCGTGTCAGAAGATGCCAAGTACAGCTTGCTACCTCCACCTCGGGCACAGCTGGGCAGCTGCCATCGCCGAGCGTGCCCCAGCACAGGTACCAGGCCTGGCTTGCAGGGGAAGGGGCTGGAGCTGCCCACCGTTCCCAGCAAGAGGTGTTCATAGCCCATGGCATCTGTACCACGCAGCAGGGTGCTCAAGTCGCCACCAAAGACTCAAAGAGACATCTAGAAGAAAATAGCCACCTTTTCCAGAGATGAAAATCAAAACCAGTCCATCCTACGCTACATACGAAAATGCTCTGCCATCCCATGGAAAGCACTGGTCTAAGCCTACAACAGAAACGTGTATGTGAGAGGAACCGCCCTATGCAGTTGGAAAAGCTGGTTGTTCCCATCCCATCTCTCCAAGAGATAATCACACTCTCATTACCAGCCACTGAAAATGATTTGCTTGCTTCCGCATCAGACAGACAACTTGGCATTACAATTTTGGTATAAAGAATCCTCTCCCTGGGCATTTCCATGCGACTGAAGGCTCTGCTCTGCTCTGTATTTTGTGAGGAACGAAGTATCTGAGAGCAGATTTTCACGTTCCCCATTTGTCCCTACACAGCTTCACACACGCACCCTACAAATGATGGCATGCCAATCATTTGTGCTTTGCAAGCACATTTCTGCTGGCACACACACATGCTACATGCAGCTAGCTTTTCTGTACATTAGAAAGCATACAGAAAACCTAACACTATAAAAACATATCCCTTGGATTAGAAAACAGACTGCAATAAAGCAAGAACTGAATTGGCCGATTATCTCAATATGTGGTTTTAATTACCTCTAACTCATGGCAGTCTGTTCATTTGCATCTTTCAGATGAGACCTTCAACATCCATACCCTGCATGCCTGCCTTGGACAAAGAAGATAGCCTGGGGCTTTTTGGAAAAAAAAAAGAGACCAGATTCCTGCCTGGCTGTCCTTGGCTGCTACAGTCCTCTGAGGTGGCTGCAATTCAGCAAAGCAATAGGCTTGCAGCCTGGGAATTAGGATGGAAATTGTTATATGAATGCAAATATTGTTCTAGATCTTTTCTTAACGTATTAGGAAATAAAAAGAAAAAAAGACCTTTGTTTTTCCCCACAGAATCTACCAAAAAGCATCTGTCTATTTGCCAGTCCTTAGAAATGAAACAAGGCTCTAGTTAAGGACCAATAAGTCACCAGTAAAAAGAAAATTTGACAAGGATAGCCCAAAAGACCTATTTTAACATCAAACAGATCAAATGACTACGTTATCATTTAAAACAAAATATATCTAAAAAGGAATCAAAGGAGTGAAAAACAGATAGTAGAGTTTTAAAATGGATTTGGGGGAAGTTAAGAGAAAACCAGAGAAAATGGAAGACAAGGTTTAAGACCTTAGCCACAGGAGCTGATTACAGTTTATTACTGAAATCCCAATTTGTTTTAACAAAAATCCATAATTACAGTCTGAATGTGTCTGGCTCTTTGTAGGGCATCCAGAGAGGATTAAGCTTCTGTCCCCCACCTTCATTTACACACTAGCCACAATCTGGCCCTTCAAGTCTGACTACAGCAAAACCCCAATCAATTTTTATGGGAAGTGGCAGCTTCAAAATTACATTTCATGGCATCTTCTTACTTCAGATACAATAAGCAGTCCTTTAGTTATGCCATGCTTATAAGGACACCAATTCTGAAGCACCATATTTAAATATTAAGCATCAGACATATTACACTGTTGTTTTTAGGTACCTAAATTAAGTGTTTTAAGTTACTGGTAAGGCACTGCTGCAGCTTACAAAGTACAGTATGAACCTGACAGCCTATCTGAAATCCTAGAATTTTAACCGAGTTGTCACTCCATACTACAGCTAATCAGCTTCCTCAAATGTACATCAGCTACCTACGGCATGTGCAGAAGTCTGAATCCTTCACCTTCACTTGTTCCTACAAGCACGCTCTCCCAAGTCACAAGCCTGAGGATGAGGACAGGTGCAAAGTAAGCCCATTACTTAAGAAAGGAAAATCACTTTTAATTACCAGCTTGCAGCCTTAGCTGCAGAAGCACAAAGGCCTGTAATTTTGATCTTTGCCTGTAGATAAACTTGGCAGCAGGGCAGTCTTTAGCCAGACTGCTGTAGGCTGCAGGGTGGCAGGGGGTCGACAACCGCAGTTTCACAGCTGGGTCGGGCTCCAGCCCCTGCAGAGAGCTTTGCCAGGAAGGGAGAGGTGCCCCATCCTAGGGAAAAAGTTTAAATCACCTGAAGATCTGTCCAGCAAAATCAGCTCCAACTCGGTAGGAAAAAAAAAAAAATTACCAAAAGCCAACTCTATTTCCTTCTTGGTGGGAGCAGGATTTCTGCACTATTTCATTTGAACTGGTTAGCCACACACTGGGAGATCATAGAATCACAGAATCGTTTAGGTTGGAAAAGACCATTAAGATCATCTAGTCCGAACATTAACGTAGTACTGCCAAGTCCACCACTAACCCATGTCCCTAAAGCACCACATCTACACATCTTGTAAATACCTCCAGGATGGCGACTCAACCACTTCCCTGGGCAGCCCGTTCCTATGCCTGACAACCCTTTCAGTGAAGAAATTTTTCCTAACATCCAGCTAAACCTCCCCTGGTGCAATTTGACGCCATTTTGTCTTGTCCTATAGCCTGTCACCAACCCCCACCTCTCTGAAACCTCCTTTCGGGTAGCTGTAGAGAGCGATAAGGTCTCCCCTGAGCCTCCTCTTCTCCAGGCTGAACACCCCCAGCTCCCTCAGCTGCTCCTCACGGGACCTGTGCTCCAGATCCTTCCCCAGCTCCGATCCCTTCTCTGGACACGCTCCAGCACCTCAGTGTTCATCTTGTAGTGAGGGTGGGCCACTTGATAACACTGGAGAAGGTAAAAAAAAAAAAAAAACCCCAAACCACACACAATGGATACAAGCAACAGTGACAGTACTGAAAAAATCAGGGTGGTTTCATAAAATGCTGGCAGCCAGTGAGAGAATGCAGAGGTGAAGTCATGGGCTCCAGACTCAACTGAAAACTTCGTTTGGAAACAAACTGGCAAATCTAGCGACCTTTCTGTTCTGCCCCGACGTGCGTATCGTGTTTTGACTGAGATGTTGTTTTCAAAGCATGGGCAAGTTCACAGCTCAAACTCATTAAACTCTCTGCCACTGTTATCATGAAAAAAATGCACAATGATCCATCCTACGAACTCCATCTCTTTCTAGTAAGTATAACACAGAAATAGTTTCTTCATATTAAATATTGGCAGGACAGTTTCAACAGAATCAGTAACCAAATACTGTACTTAACACCTGACATTTTAATAACTATCTCTACTTCTAATGAGTAGGTCATTCAATTTAACACAGTTGTAAAGTTCTAGTAAACCTTGTGACTGGCATCCATCCCTATTTTATCTCCTCTTAGGTTTCTTATTTACTATAATTTTGCGGGAATGTTAGCTTTAGCTTTCCAAGAAAACAAAAGACTGTTTGAACTTGAAAAAAGTAAGATATACACCCCACAGTTTAAATACAAGATAACAAGCACCTCCATTCACGACTGTAACTGACTGTTCCTATTCTGCAGGACACTTCCACAGCTAACCACCCACCCTTCTCCTCTTTTTAAATAAGACTGCAGCTGGTCTCCGAGAGCTTCTAAATTAAGGCAAGAATGCAATACAAAAGTGCATGTGCATGAATTCAGATCTCTCCACACCCACTGAAATGCATCTCCAGAGAAACAAAAGGACAGTGCAGCAAGGGATGGAGAAATTAGCACTTGCGCTACATGATACTAATCTGACAAAGCAACTGCTAAATGTGTTTCGGGAGCTAACTAGTCTAAGTCAACAACTCTTAATCATCTTTGGTAAGAAACCTGGAATATTAAATAATACATGCTCTATATTACAGCTTGTGTTCTTTCATAGAGCAATAAGGTATGATAAAAATTCAGGAGAATACAGAGCTGGAGAGTGCAAATTACGTCGATAAACATTTTATTTATCTTTATTTCATGTTATTTACAAAAGAAGATAGGATAAAATAAAACAGTCTTTTAAAGGCTGTGGTCTCAAAGAGAAGAGAAGTGGAACAATGTTCAGAAACAGACAATATTTATAATTTCTTTGCATGCTGGAAGTTAAAGATCAGATTAATGCATGTGTACTCCACTGAAGGCCAAACCCCACAACCAACATCCAGTTTGTGTGCTATTTATGTGCTCTGGTGTTTATTTCTGAACTCCAGGAGTAAAACAAACCCTCCTCAAAGTGAAGTGAAAAGGCTCTGCACCTCCTTCGGATACTTTCACATACACAATAGATGCCTCTGGGTTTCTCACGTTTCCCTTCGAGCCAGAAACAGAACACAGACAAGTAACATAGTCTTATCTTGATGGAAGATGGAGCAAAGTACTTAACTAACCACTTACCAACTGACCATGTATATTAACCTCACAGTCTGAGCCTATGATCCCAATTACTTCCCCCAGATGCTAGCCTCCCTTTTCACTTCTGTCTTGCACTGACTGCAGGATTCCATTTCTCTTCCCTTCCTCCTCTCACTGTTGACATGCCCCCCATTCCCCAGTATACCCTGTGTTTCTGCACTCATGGTTAGCTCCAGTTCAACAAGGACTTCCCACCTCAGCCACTCCTACGGCTTGCCCTGTCCCCTTGGCTGCAATGACACCCCCGTCATAGAGCCACGCTGCTGACTGGATCAGGAACTGACCCAGCTACAAAACACTCCTGCCAAGTTTTCAAGCCAGATCAATCCCCTGGCAGAGAGAGGCAGGGGTGGCACAGCAGTGAGAGCTTGGGCAAAGGGAACGGCAGGAATCACTGCAGAAAGCAAGCCTACCACTGACCCACAGCCTTGAGCCAGCCTCTCCCTGCTCCCACCCTCCCAAGGTCCTGGCCCTGACCATCACCCCTCACCCAGCAGCACTGGCAGCTCTTACCCAGAGCTCCTCATCCTCCATGACCTAAAAACCTTCTGCTCTGCACTTTCCCAGCAGTGACATGTGCAGGACACCCCAACTCAAATCTCTGCCCCAAGAACTTACAAATGCTGTGGCTCAAATACCAGATTTTAAAGCTTTTTAACTCATACATTTTGTTCATTAAAGGGATGGAAGTGAAAATATACTTAGATGAAGTCTAAATAGGAATACTCTTATGTTATTCCTCCTAGAACATATCCAAATCATCTATTTCTGTGCATATATAAACTCATGAAGCAGGAGAAGAATGTTTGGCTTTTTAAAATTCCTATTAAAAAATAAATTGTGAAAAATTTCAAACTTACTAAGCCATTATACAGTCTGCCTCAATAATTCTGAGCTGTATTGATTTAATGCTATTACTTGGAGCTAAAACTAACTGGCATGTTATTATGCATTTACAGAAAATAAAGGAACTAGAAATCTAGTAGTACAGGTTAATCAAACTGCCAACAGGCCTTCTTTGCTGCACAGCATAATCCACGCAGCAATCTCAGAATACATTACAGAGCATTTTATAAACCAAATAAACGTAGCAGGTTTTATTTTATAAATAAAACACTGTCACCTCTAAGGAACTATAGTATCACTTTTGAGGACAAGAGAGAATGAAAAAAGCCTCAGTACTAACACGAGAGTTGCAATTCTGACTGGGGGTGTTGCTGTGTATGTTCAAATTCGGTCTGAGCTGGGAGAAGATTCCCAGACGTTAACAGTAACGCATGAGATGAGCAGGACCTCAGCTAAGATTTCACTGGTTACACCCACATCCTAAATCCAGAGGTGCTGTAGACCACTGCTGCGCCACGACGCACTGGCAATGGGACCAATCAGACCTGGGTGGGAATTTCAAAATCTCTTTAAAAAAATCTCCTAATAAAATCTTTCATTTGTTTTTATTTTTTCTGATGAAGTTATATAGAAGAACTCAAATTCCATTCAAAACAGAAGGAGCAGGAACTGCACCAGTTAAATCCAACCTCAGTCACATCCCTGCCCTACCACTAACACGGGCCCAACATGTCTTAACACCAGAATTTACAGCTGAAGAGTAAGAAAGCAAGAAATGGTGAGACCCTGGTGTCAAAAGGATCTCCTGTTAAACCAGCCTCGGCCTGCTCCAAGGCATTTCAAAGATGTACAAATCGTTGCAACCATTACCACTCTTATTTATTCACACACACAACTTCAACTGGAATGGGGTCTGACCCCAGCAAAGCCTCCTGCAGTGGAGGGAAGCTTACAGTCTCTAAACAGGCGGTTTCCAGTATCTTGCTGCAGTCTGTGGAGGCTGCTTTTACAGCCTCTCCAGTCTCGTTCGTCCTGCTTGATGACAAAACTGCGACGCTAAGCGCTGCATGGGCCACGAATCATAATGTGGTAGCAGTTACTCAAACAGACAATGCATGACAGACTGATTCAACACGCTGAAGGGAGTAGATCCTTGTCCTATAAGGTACCTTAGATTATCAGTTTAAATTTAAACTTGACCCTCAAGGCAGTGGGCTTGCATTCAAATTTCAGAAAATAACATAGGCCCTGCTTCAAGTGCCACTGAAATCAGTGGAAAGATTCAGAAATGTTCCAAAGGCTTTGGCTTGAGCTCATGAAGGCTGGGTCCTGTTTGAGCCTACTCATCACCCACTGGCCAGTCTGGGGGGAAGAAAGGTGGATAGAAGGGACTACAAAGGACTCCAGTTACGTAGCGTGGCTTCAGGCCACAGCAACCAGTCATCTAGGCTATAACATCGAGCATTTGACCGCTCTTGTATCTGTCAAAAAGTATGTCTTTCTGCAATCCTTGCTTGGAATGACTAAGAACAGAAAGGGTACAGCCATCTAATCTCATGCACTTAGGCACAGAATAGCAAAACTCAGAGAAATTCATATCTCCCACCATAACAACTCTGATTAGACTTTCAACATTCGCCTCCACAGAAGCTGTGCAAATCTTAGGTCTCCTTCAAGTCAGTGATGGCTGGCAACATCAGATCACAGGAAACCTAGTCCCAAAAATCACTAAAATACACATGAAAATTCTGCCAATACTCTACATAAATTGCAATATATTTATTCTGTGAGATAAATTGCAGTATCTTAATACATGTAACACTGTTGCACTCTCACTTTAAAGAAATCTAAACATCAAAGTGGAAGGTACCATCCTAGCTACCTAGTCTGTTGTTAAAAATCATCTAATCCTCCTAAAATAGTATCACTCAGAGACCTCAACTGACATGCTGCATTCTGTACCTTCTGCAGCAGGAGGAAGGCAGAACAAAAACCAACAAAACATGAAAATGCGTTGCTAGGAAAAGATATCATGGAAACCAAATGCACTGCACTTAAAATCGTGTGATATTCTCTTTGTGCTCTAACACACCGAAATACTTAATTTTCTCCAAAGTTTAATATTTTCCGTTTGGTGGATTTAGATTAATTTTTTTTTATTATTTTTTTTTTACAGCTTACCTGAATTTAAATTTGAAATGTGTTGACCAAATATTGTCTTAGATTTTAATCTACACCATTCAATAAGGATGATGGGATAGTATGGATCCAATTTGGGCAGATTTTCTCTGCTACAGTCTTGCAGAACTATGTCCCTAAATGTCATGGGAATTACTGCTTTGTATCAGATGCATTTCTCCTCCCTCTTCCTCTACGTTTCCAAAGACCCAAGGACATTCTGAAGGAGAACAAATGAAAATGAAAATATAGTTGCTGCGCAGAGCCTCAGGGGGCTTTTCTATTGATGTCTCTGGAGAGCAGTGAGCTAACGTGGTACCCCAAATACCTAATTCCAAGAAAAAAGTTTTCAAGAGATGTAATTTTTCAGCAACACATTTCAGGCACAGCCTATGGTTTTCTTGCTTCTGTAAAAAAATCCATTAAAGGTTCAAAAAAACCTGCAGTCTTTCAAAGATTAAATTCTCTCTGAAGACTTGAAATTACAATATCACGGGTTTCTAAACAGTAAGACACTGTTTGCCAACTACATCAACAGAATATAAAAAAGGCACATTGCCACTTTGTAAGAGAACCTCCCACTATGAAGCCACACATGCAGGGTACAGTATTTTCAGGATGCTTGCCCATTTTGAAAGCAACCCACAGAATGAAGTTACATGACCTCAGAATACCTGAGCACAGTCTCCTGAATGTCACACTGTCGCTTCCCAGCTAGGGTACTGTATTTTTAACATAAATGAAATACATTTCATCGCTGCAAAAGTGCAAAGAAGATACTGTCACAGCATTTTCCCATAGTGCAGTGTCGTAATAATAATACTAGTAGTACAAGTGATTGTGCTTGTTAGGATTTGGATGGCAGACACTCCACAAAGTCAAAAAGATCCCTATTGCTTTACCAGATGAGGCACCTAAGGTGTCATTACGATGTAACCTAAAGTCTTCCTCTAAGAATTCAGGCTTTGATTAGGATAAAGAAGTTGGGCTGTGTAAAAAACTATCCATCTTGTTACTAATGCATACTATTTCCCTGCTTTTCAAAACAGGCTTTTACTTTGCCAGACTACTGGGTAAAACTGTCCTTGTGCAGAATGCCTATCTTTTGAAAAACAAACAACTTCTAGACAGAACAAGATATTATTCCGCAGAAGTATACCCCAAGAATCAACAGATTTGCACATGACTTTGGAAACAGGGTAAGGTCTCTTGGTCACACGCTTGCACAATTAAATGTATTAGAAGAGCAGGAAGTAGGACTGAAAAGGATCATCTCATGGTTAAGTCCATCATCAGTCCTGGCAGTATCTTATACCTGGTCTGAACAGATAGCAAGTTTCTTCAGTATGTTAGTATGTATGTATGTGGCTTAAATGTATCCAAGAGTGGCATTTTCATGATCTATTTTAATCAAGCTCGTTTTGGGAAACATTCAAAACAGGAGTGGAAACAAAGAAGCTGGAGTTAGAGCACACCACAAGACAACTGGAGTCTACCCCAGAATGCAAAAACTACACTGGAGTTTAGGAGATTTTCCACTGGAATAATTTTCAGATATTAACACCTTCTACATGGAAAGATGACTGTAAGTCTGACTACTTGCTGTCAGAATTTCAGCATTTCTGCAGCATCCAAGAGCTAAAAAGGGCATTCTTTGATCTGGTTAATATGGAAATCAGGGCACAGAGAGTACTTTCTTTAAAGAAAAACAGCTGTATCAATAAAAGTATTTCTGAAACAGATGCACAATTTTCTGAACAAAATCATATTTAAGCTCTTTAAAACCCTCTTGTTTAACAGATACTGCAGAATCCTCCCTCTGATGAGCAATCGCTTACAGACATGGAAGTAAGTCTGCCCACACTTTTAATTTGCTACCCTGACCCAGAGTACTGCTACATCTCCTGGGGTAGGTCTCTGACTGACATCAAATGAAAGCAGAACAGCTTATGTGAAAGATGTGCAGGCATCTAACTTCACTGTGGAAGGTTAGTGAGGAAAAAAGGGTACAACGTACCCTCACTGGCACCGGTTGGGAAGCAGAACCCTTCCAGGCAAAGCCCAGCAGCAGGCACAAAGCAGCGCTCGCCTTCCGACCAAATGATGCCCAGGGAGATTTCTAAGCAGTCGTCTCATTCTTCACAGCTGTGGCCTGGGCCTGCTCCTAGTAAGAGCCTTCCCCACACCTAGCCCATGGTGCTCCTGTGCAGGCTGCCAGATGAAAACAAGAGGAATGCGGGAAGAGGAGGGGTGTTAGCTCACCACCAGCACTAGCTGAATCCCGGGAAAAGGGCTACAATAGAAAGAGCCAGGTGGGTTGTGCAGGGCAAATGCATGATCCTGGAAGAGAGACCCTCCGAGCTGCCCTGATGGATCAGCGGAGAAACTGGCCACCAGTGAACACTCCCAGGGTCCATAGGGAAACCAGTCTGTAATTTTGGTTTCTGTTACCCACCGCAGCATCCCTCTGCTGCCTGCTCTTTGCTCTGGGGCCCTTCAGAGCAGGGCTTACCTACCTGTGCAACGCTTGCACAACAGCACCCTGGTTGTAGCTGCTCTCCTCACCTTACAGCAGCGACGATGGATCGGTCTTGGTCAGTTCAGTAACACTAATGAAGCAAAGAGAAGGGAGCGAGCATGCTCCGAAGTCAGAATGAGTTAATCCGTTAAGCAGCAAGGCCCTTGTTACTAGCAAGGATCTAGAAGGTTTCTTAAACAGCTTTTCTTGTTTAAAGCCTGTTTCCTGGACATGAGAAACTAACAAATAAAAAAAGGCCATAAATAACTGTTCAGGACATTAACTCTTTTCTCCCCTGCTGTTTTTAAAAGCCATGCAAGCTATAAACATATCTCGGGCTTCCTGTGACAACTGCAGTGTCAAGCAAAGCCTTGCACAATGCCGTGGTGTTAGTTTCCCATTTTGACTAGGGATGCAGTTTTAGTCTCAAGCAGAGCTTATTTTACGAGTTTGCTCTTTTATTAGCTTTCTGCTCCAATTACCTTAATATGACTCATTTTATACTGTTTATATTTATTGTACAATATTGCATTGTATTGTATGCATACTTTCACAGCAATGTGAAACATTGCTCTATGCAACACAGCACTTCCATTTGCTTTTGCCATTATAGCTAGAAAATACTACCAGGCTACAACACTATCCTGAAGCAGTGTACTTCCTTGCATAGACAGTGTAACAGACACAAGTTTATGGCACGTTAATTATAATTTTACCTTTTATTTTACCTAATGTTTCCTTTCTCTCTACAAAAGATTCCACACCCATAGTTAATTGACCATATGTATTTACGCAGCACATACACACGTTATACCCACCACCACTTCAAAGATTACTGCTAAAACCCCACAGTATTAAAAAAATAGTCACACTTAAAAAAAAAGATCTATACTTACAAACATAAGATCACAAACCTCTATCTGGCTAATAAGCATGTCCTAACAAAAAGTAACAGCTGGAACTTGTACTGTGGAGTTCTGCTTCGCTTTTATTGTTTTATATATATATGTTTTCAGCACTTTCCAAAGTCATCTCAGCAAGCACTTTTAAGATGAATAACGTCATCAGTTGTATCAAACACACATTGCTTAACTACTTTTATTGCCTATTTCAAGTGCTTTTGTTGTACCTTTTGGTATCAATTCATTCACATCAGTCAATCTCTCTACTAATAGCCACTTGTTAGGAGTCATTACACTGCCTATCAGCCAATGCACCTTACCTGCTGATAGAGTTCAAGTCCCCTTTTACAGAGAAGGCCACACCAGCCACCAGGCAGCCAGGGATGGGCAGATTTTTATAGATCTAGTAATTTTAAGTAAAGGATAAACAGATTTGCAAGCCTTGGCCTTCAACCACAGTAGCAAGACATTCACTGTAACAGATGACCAGAAATCGAGATCTACAAATTGTCGTAATGGTACCTCCTCCAGCCTCCCCTGCAGTCCAAACCCGGGAGTAAAAACATGGATTGAGCAGAGAAAGGCATACCAATGGTGTTAATGTATTCATCTTCAAAAACAAATGCCTCAGAATTCTGCCCATGTGAGAAAGCAGAAAGAACATCTCTAG
Source organism: Eurypyga helias (assembly GCF_000690775.1). Lineage (NCBI taxonomy): Eukaryota > Metazoa > Chordata > Aves > Eurypygiformes > Eurypygidae > Eurypyga > Eurypyga helias. The sequence continues at coordinate 78,041 of NW_010273956.1, forward strand.
AATAATAATCAATTCAGTGATATTCTCACATTAATATGCTTCTGTGATCTTGGCTGGGTTTTTTAGTTGATTAAACAGTTGATAGTAAAACAAGTAACGATTTGCTCTGAGTGTCCCAGTGTCCAATTTTGACATTTTGTTAAATGAACATTCACTTTTCTAGACTATTCAGCTGAGATTTAATAATGCTCACGTTGTGGCATGGGAAAATGCTTGTGCATTTGAATCACAATTCTGCTCTATAGATTACGATGCACGCAGTACCCTGCATGGCTCCCAGGCTGCTAGCAAGGAACGTCTGTGAGAGCAGCAGTAAACCTGACAAGGTTTGCAACAATTCCTCTCTGCTGTTACCCTCCAAACCACCAGGATTAAATCCTGGCTCCACAGGAATGGATGAAAACTTTGCCTTGACTTTGTCTGGGCTGACTCACTCAACTTCCAGCTGGGGAAAAATGTGGCCTATAAATCTTGTCTGGAAGGGAGACAGGATATTTACATAATTCCATCCTATCAGTGACTTGAGCCTTGCACTCACCAGAAGCAAGGATGCTCCCAACAAGAATAATGAAAGAAAAATACTTCAGTCTCCTTCTCACAAATTTTGAAAGCTTCACGTTGAGCTATCACCCCAAGAATGAGAATCTGCTTGGCAGTAGTGTGCATAAGAAGGACATTGCTGCTATACTGCCTGCAATAAATTCCTATTTTTCTACCATATTACTTTGTTAGTGTCCAACACACCTGGATCAAAAATATAAATATAATTTAAAAATACAATCAAAACTTTCCCATACTTCTCTATTCTTCGAGCAAAATTCCACATGTGAACAAAATAACATAACAAAATGGGAACTAGATACAACATCTGAAGGTCAAACAGATTTCTACAAAACATTTTAAGCCAATAGAGTCATAGAAGGCTTATAAAATCAATAAGACACACAAAGCTGATTGCAACCTTATAAAAAGCCTCAAATCTTTACCCTGGGTGACACAAATAGAGCACTTTGCACTGTAAGAAATTCCCAGCAACGTAGGCCAGTTTAACTTTGCACTATTAAAGGTTTTTTGCATCTCTAGACTACAAGTAACTGCAGTAGGTATTTAGGATGCAGACAACTCCCTAAGGCACATAATACTTCTCATTTCTTGGTATTTCTCTCCTAGGTAAAAGCAAATAAAATTAAAATGAAAGATTTGGCTTTTCAGGAAAAGTATGCATGGAACTTAACAGATGGTTGTCTTTTTTATATTATCTGACATAAATATTTAATATCAAACCCTTGTTCCCCCAGTCAACCGTTTCTGAAGACCTTTCCAATACTCCAGGTGAGATGGCAAATGACTATAGGTGTTCCAGTGTCTCTATACCTAACTGCCCTCTGCGGATGGCCAAGGTGTGCTGCTACAGCAGCAGGCTTTCACAACAAATGGTTCAGAGTTGATGTCAGGACATCCTCGTGCCTTCAGCAAACCTCTGTTCATGCTCAGAGGTGCAGTCATGCATTCAGGGTCTCTCTCTTCTGACTGGGCTATCAGGTGACTCCAAAACCCTCAGGGACCCCTTATATTCAGTGTGCAGAGTCTATACCATGTCCAAGTTGTTCAAATCACATTACGTTTCTAGGCTATTTTTTTTAGATGAAACCAATAAAATGGACGTGTGCTATTAAAAATTTTACTAACATGAATTTTTTTTTTAAATAAACGGGCAGAATCACGCTTTCCACAAGTCAGTCATCTTTGACTAATAAAGATTTAAAGGAAACTCCAATCAATGCCAGCTAATCCCAAATCTTTAAGGATCATTCCTTTAAAACTTGCAGTTAAAACATGAGCAAGCAGATGCAGCAGGTATGGAAATTCTCACATCAGTGCTGGGGGTGCAGGCAGAACGCTCTTCTGAAGAATTCAGCAGTATCTTTGTTACTCTGCATCAGAACACCACCGGTTAGAACACGTACACTTAATCCTGTGGCTGTCAGCGGAGCTAGGACACAGCTAAATTTACTCTGTGGATATGCCCCAAGCAATAATCTATATAGGAAGGGAAAACAGTAACATAGGTAGGAGGTATATATAACACCGTTAAGATTTTGAAGACGTACTGAAATAGGAAGGACACGGTATGAGATCTTGTCACATCAGATCTTTACATAGCTAACCTAACGGAAGGCCATGTTGCCCAGAATACGTGCAGAAAACATGAATGTTGATAAGAAATTTTTCCATCTATATTTCTGGCCTGACACTGTATGGCACTGTTTTCTGCAACACAATGCACTATTTCATCCACAAAAAGAAACACTGTCCACTGAAAATTAACATGTGGTAGGAACATTCCTCTGCAAGACCTAAGTGATTTAACAATGAGATTTGGGATTATGTCATTTGACCATACTGTTTCCATGGCCTTTAAAGCAAATTAACTAACTTGTATTTCCAGCATCACACCCAGGCCTACAATTTTTATTCCAGGTTGATACGCACATGCAGATGTGCTAAGAATGAGAAACACCAAACAAGTATCAGGGTACACACTGTTGGTAAAGGTGTTTCCGTTTCAAAGACACTTTGTACTGTTTCCATGGCCTTTAAAGCAAATTAACTAACTTGTTATTTCCAGCATCACACCCACCCAGGCCTACAATTTTTATTCCAGGTTGATACGCACATGCAGATGTGCTAAGAATGAGAAACACCAAACAAGTATCAGGGTACACACTGTTGGTAAAGGTGTTTCTGTTTCAAAGACACTTTGCAATCTTGCATCATTTTTGCATGCCTGGAATAAATTTTCGCCAGTCCATGCAGACAGATGTGGCACAAGGATACTCACAGATGTGGCATGATGCCACCAAAATGCATGAGAGGCAACCCCACCCATGGGGCTGGGAACATTAGAAGAAAATTCAGGGATATGCTTATGGACTGCTTAGCTTGTCACTCAACCAAAACCAGAAAACACACAAATTCTTGGCAGAAGGTGGCTAATTATTAAATTTATCATTTAACAAAGCAAACTGTAACAATTTATAAAAACAAATATCCAGAATACCCGAAACCACACATTCATAATAATAAAACCCCAAAACTGCAGATCACAGAATTAGACTCCATTAGGCACATTGTTGCAGTAAGTGGCACCATTTAGAAAACACAAGAGAGCCAAAAACACAGTGTCTATACAGAGATCCAACATGAGCAAATGAAGCTAGATTAATACAGCAAACTCGTATAAATCCAGGATAAGAATGGAAACCAGGCCTGTTTTTCCACTGGTTTATTTTTCTCTTGCTAAGACAGAAAATATTCTGTTTGCTAAAACTGAGATTTATGAATTTAAACACAAGTAAATAATACTGAACAATTCTGTGCTGTTCTATATGGACTTCAGAACACCCTGAACCCCTAACAAACACCGCCCTACAGTGAACGGGGTCCAACCAGTGTTTGATATGACAGGAATGCTTTGATTAATCTTCTTTGATTAAGAAAAAGCACCAATATACAGGACCACTTTTAAAAACACTTAAATACTGCCCTTCTGATGGGTTAATGTAAACTCATAATGGAGCGTTTTCTGGAATCATGTCAAAGTCAAGGGACAGAAGAAATGCTGAGTGGTATTACTAGAAGAGAAGGCTCCAGGGAGACCTTATAGCAACTTCCAGTACCTGAAGGGCCTACAAGGAAGCTGGGGGGGGACTTTTTACAAGGGCCTGTAGTGACAGGACAAGGGGTAACGGGTTTAAATTGAAAGTGGAGAGGTTTAGATTAGATATCAGGAAGAAGTTCTTCCTGGAGAAGGTGGTGAAGCACTGGAACAGGTTGCCCAGAGAAGTTGTGGATGCCCCATCCCTGGAAGTGTTCAAGGCCAGGCTGGATGAGGCTTGGAGCAACCGGGTCTAGTGGAGGGTGTCCCTGCCCATGGCAGGGGGTTGGAACTAGATGGTCTTTAAGGTCCCTTTCCACCCAAATCATTCTGTGATTCTATAATACACTTTTCCACAGGAGATATCCTGACATACATTGACTTCTAAGGCTGCCTTGCCGCCTCCTTTTTTGGTCTTACTGAAATACAGCAAAAATCAACATGCTCGCCCCAGAGTTGTTTCTCGTATTACAAATTCTCTTTGCCACGAATAGCTGGGGTCCAGTTATTCTGAAGCAAAGTGGCGGTCAACCTCACTTCTTTTAATTTAAAATGGGGCACAAACTAAGAAGAATTTATCAGTGTTACGAGGCAAGAGAAATATTTTAAATACCCACAAATGTTAACATTATTACTTCTTAGACTAAAAGATTATAATAAATAATTTCTCAAATCTGAAATTACTGCACCTTTCTATGACAGTCATTACTGCTGTTTACTGATAACTCTGGTTATGATTATTTCATTTAAAACAGTTGTAAAGACTTTACACCTTTTGATGGCAAACCTACATTGTTAGTCACGTAGCTGAGTCAATCCCTTCCCTCTGAGCGTAACTGCACCCCCTTAGAGATACGTATACAGGCAGTCTGACATCTCAGTGAGGTACCTCAACAGAAGTCTCAAAAAAAAATAAATTAAAAACAACACCAATCCCAACAACAAAACCCCACCACAGTATAGAAAACCTTCTCTATCTGAAGGAATGTTTGTGCATCTCTCAGTGAGGTTCTTCGATAGCCTAGAGTGGAAGTATTATGCCTCAATATCAAGACTGCCCCTATCTAGAACAGCACTTTAATAACTTCCTAGATTACATTTTTGTGCTCCACTCACTTCCCTACTCAAGAAAAGTCTCAAACAAAAGGGGTTTAGACTTGAAAACACTGAGACACTATGACAGAACTTCTGTTGCCACTCTCTGAAATCAGCACGACAATTAGATGGGTGTAAAAACCAGCAAGAACAAACTGCAGCAGAACAGTCTTTTCTTCAGACACACTGCATTTATTTGTTTTCAAAATTAGGCCCAAGGATCTGTAGTTACAATTGCTACTTTTTTCCTACTCCAAGCATGTACTCAGTTGTGTATTGTCTCATTATTTCATACTATAATAATCCCCAGTTTGCTTTCTATTTTGCAAACAATTTCTCAACAGTTGAATTGTCTCAAGCTTTTTGTGATTTTTTTTTTTTTAACATGACAGTTTCTAACTACACACAAGCATTTTGCTGGCTCTTACTTTTTACTATAAGCTGTTCTTGTGTTTTAATAATATTCTGAATCCTAATCAAACTGAAAAATACATCAATAACATGCAAGAATATAGATTGAAGGGACTTACGTATTTACGAAGATGTGACAATTGGGGGAAATGAGAAATACAAATCAAGAAGAGGAGGCAGCATTTTTAAATCAATACTTTTCCATACCCCACTCTTCCCCCCACCTCATATTCCCAAGCCTTTGGAAATACCCTAAATACAGGCATTAAATTGCAGTTTCAAAAAAAAAAAAAAGTACCCACTGAAGTCACAAACAGCTTGATCCAGCTTGCTTTTGGTTCTACAGTTTAAATTTCTTAATACTGACATGATTTGGTTAAAATGGGTCATCTGCGTACTGATCTAAGACAGACATTCTGGGTTAAAACTGAAAAGTTTTAAAACTATGATGCAATCTAAAGCAATAGTTCTGAAACTGCATGGTTGATCCAGTGATGACATCAGCTCATGGGAAAAAAAAAAAGATTTGACCAAAATACCGGATGTCAAACCTTAGAGTATTTATTAGCATCTCTAATTAAAAGCAAATGCTTTCAATTTGGAAACTATTTTACCATCAGTTCTATTTTCTTCTTCTTGTTCCTCTCTAATGACCTCTCCTCATCAGGAAGCCAAGCAGCCACCTTCCTGCCACGTCACCAAGGACCTGCTCCAAGTTGGCAGCACCCAGAAGTCAGCAGAGACTGCAGAAAGCCTTTGTGTCATCTTCCCCCTTTCAACGAAAGGTGTGAATGCCAACACCCCAAAACCTCCAAATCTGAAGGCAAGGTTGTTTTATCACTGTCTTATCCTTCTGTTAAATAGATAATTGCTAGGAAATGTGAGTGCTCTACTTACTTAGCCCTTGGGAAAGAAGCAAAGCAAGTGTGAGGGCACAAGCCTCACTTGGGGGGTTGGGGGTGCAGTAGTCAGGCTGGCTTGCATTCTCCCACTGACTTTCTTTTCTTTGGGAAGAGCTTCAGTTTTGAGGCTGTTGCCATGTTATCTTCTAAAAAACAAGGGGTTTCATTCGTGACTGAGATACCCAGGAAGCACCACTGGGCCAGGGCACAGGGTCAAGCACAGACCCACACAGGACCAAAGAACCATCCCTGGATGATTTTCAGTGCTAGTATTGACAAATGAAGGCTCAGGGTTTCAGGTGCTGCTTTTACATCACACACCAAAAAAATAATATTCTATGTAAGAAAGACTCTTTTTAACTCTTCCTTTACATATCAAATCCTAACTATGAGAAATTGTGGAGAAAGCAGTCTAAGGAATTACTTAGGCATGTACTGCACTTACGAAGCTCATTCAAACCTGAGCTCTGGAACAGAAACCAAATGCTGTTTGAGTAAACTGTTGCCTGATTTTCAGATACTAATCTTTCACTGCTGAATGATGTGGACATCTCATTTAAAAATAGACAACAGGGAGCCCTGAGATTCTACCTATATTGGCTACCTCCAGATGTCTGGACTATCTCCTTCATCATCATCTTCAGTATGCTACAAACTCAGATGAGTTTTTTTCTATTACAGAAGAAAATCTAAAAGCTACAAGAACATTAAATGCTTTTGATTCATGAAAAAAGCCTGTGACAATTTACCATGATTATCTCCAAAACATCAACCATATTTTTTTCAGTATTATACCCAGCATGAAAAATAACCCCCAAAATTATATTTAAACTAGAGGCGGGCTTTAAAAGCCATGAAGAACAGAGTGGGAGAGTCAAAATAAGTCTCCTGGAACACCAAACTAAGCATTTCCAACCCTGCTGCATCTTTTTTAGTAAAGTTAATTGCAGAGATATGCTGGGATTCAGCTGCCACCATTTCCCTCTGAATGCAGCCACGAAAGCCACGGCAAACGTGGCAGAAGTGAACATGTGCCACACGGTCCTTCAATTTACGGTCCAGTATTTTAATCATGATGTTAGTGAATGAACAGAAGTGGTGGCACAGATAGGTACCAGAAAACACACTCAGCTGTGCCAGTTTCACTCACAAGCAAAGGCTGTGCAGACAGCCAGGGGCAATGTCACCCTGAGGGATTCCCACCACGACAACAGAACATGTCTGGAAGGAAACTACAGCTTGGTGCTGCAGAACAGATGCTTGTAGTTTCACTGCTACAGTGTTCCAACACTGTATTTTTCCTGTTGTCCACTGGACACTATTACTGGTTTTCCTTCATTGTCTGTGCCAGATACAAAAAAGGGCAAGAGGGAATTCCAAGACTGCAGTTCCTGCCTGTTAAAAAACACTTTTAAAAAGTTACAACTACATCTAGAACACTATTTATCAGTCTTTAAAAGTGGGAGTATTTAGCCCAGTAAAAAAAAAAAAAATTTAAAGCACCTTCAGGCTTATTCCTTCCTTAGGACTTCTCTTGCAATGTACAATATTACAGTATTATCATCAAATATTGTTTAGATTATTAAAAAAATATGAATAAAACTATTCCAGATGTGAAAGTCTTTGAGACTGAAGAACTCAATACACCACATCAACACTGTTTCCAGTGATGGGGCTTAAAAATACTTGCAGAAGCAGGTTTTGTCTTCACTTCAGTACTATAAAACTGAAAATGCTGGATACAGCATAGTCTCCCAAAATGGCTGAGATGCCTCATACAGTCTTGGTATTCCTTGAACTGAATCCCTTATGTTACCTGAAAAATCCTAAAAGAGTTCAACTGGTATCCTTTCTTTTCACGTGCACTTGTGGATGCTTTCATCTTCTAGCTCCAGTTCTGGAATTCATCCCTAGACAGCAGAGCCCTTAACCATGAAAGGCTGAAGTACACACCCACAGTTAACCACGTGTTTCAGGTCAAAATGGTTTCAGTATGACATAAGCCCATAGTAACAACGGTATGTCCCATCCAACTATGTTTGTACCTACATATTTCCATAAGTAAATAATAAAATCCACAGTTGAGCAACTTCACAACACTATTCTGATAGAAATTTCTTCCATGTGAAATGTCATACTGCAATTTCCAGCCCAGTCAGTTTTTCTCAGGACAGTCCACAATAAAATGCCCCACAGCCTTTTATAATAGACTGTAAAGAAAGATGTAAGTACTCACTCCTGGCTTTAAGTGTTAGCACAGTGCTCCCACAGTAGCAATTCCATTTCTTAAAGTATAATGGAGTCCAACTGTTGAATCAACCTCAAGTTTGTCAATAATACATAACCTCATGTCCAAAGATAACACTCCTTTAAGAAACCATATACAGTATTAGTTTCCTAAACATAAGAGCCTTTCCTAAGGCCTGAGGATCAATCACCGCTGGAGAACTTCAAGCTGGAAACAAAACACAGTTTTTCCCCAGCACAGATCATTTGACAAGAACTGCAGTTCATCTACAGGATATTGGACCTGAGGTAGAAATTACTGGAGAACCTTTTCGTATGTGTGCGTGTGTGACCAGCAGAGGTATGAATTTCTTCTAACCTGAAAGAAAAACTCAAACAAAACAGCTATCAACTTATGAATCCCTCAAATACCACAGGAAAAACAGCAACAACAAAAAATCACTGTTCATGTCTTGAGCTAGTGATACATCATAATTTACATGCTGGACCACTTACTGACATGTTGGTTGGAGACGTAACTTTAAGGGCACATATTCATGTAGAAACATTTCAGGAGAACTGGTCATCAGCAAATTAAGCTGCTGGTGGTGCAGCCACTGCTTCAGATGGTGAAACCACTGAAGCTTTGCTGCTTCTCTGCCTATGCTATGGCTCTGAGAAGCAAACATCGCTCCTGTCTCTGACAGGGAGGTTTGAGCATGTACATTCACCCACCATTCCAAGAGGAAGAGTTTTTGTTCAAAAACATCATCTACCTCTCCTATGGTTCAATTCTGCCTAACGCTGCTGAGAACTCTGAGTCAGCTTTGGATTTCAAAGCTCTTTTGCTCCCATCCACTTTCTGTGTCCCCGTCTGCCGAACTGATGTTCCCTCTCTCTTTATTTTCCCAACCAATTACACGGGTCTGAATTTGTTCCAGTTTTAAATTCGGTTCAGTGGGAGCCAGAGCATTTTGTAACAAAATGCCCCTACAGAGATCACCAGATACTGCAATTGGAAAGGCACAATGTGTTAAAATAGGCCTCAAGATATATACCACAGAGTTTGACTTTATTCACTGTGTACTCTGAGGTACCAAGGGTCATTATGGTTAATTGTTCCAAGCCAAAAGACATTGCTATAAATTCAGCAACAGCACCGTGTAATTCATTTCACGTGACTGAGTAGAAACATACATATCACAAAACTAACTGGAATAAAGATACTGGTTACGTCCATTTAACAACAGAAGCATGGGTGACTCATTAGAACGGGTGTGAGTCAGTATAAAAGCCAAAACACCACTGAGAAGCGATAAACAAAAGAGGATTAAAATTATCTTCTTGTACCAGACAGTTGATACTGAGCATCAAGAAACCCCACATGCTCTGGTGTGATTTAGAAGGCCTCCAAGTGACAGTGATCTACCCCTCGTCCTTCTTGACCTCAGCTGTTACTTAAGGAATTGGGAGTATGGTGGGGAAGGGGCTTGCACATCTGAGCCACAAAGCTGAGGAAAAATCCATGACTCAGAACGGGGGTAACTTGTGCATGCCTGTCCCTAGGAGAGCTGCTGCTTCCCATAACATTCCCTTAAGAGGGAAGATTTGTTCATGTGAGGAGTCAGTGTGTGTGGTTTTTCCTTCCCCATCTTCTCTCCATATATATTCCTTTGCATCTTCACATATGCCTCACACACACACTCAGAGCATGTAAAAATAATGACGTCTGTGTACTCATTTTTAAAATTTAAAAAGCTACTTCCTTAAATATCACTGAAAATAAATCAATGCCTCGAGAGATGTTTCCGCAGCTTAATTCTTAGGTTCTCTAATGTGTCACACTCAGCTTTTAATGGAATACATAGTCCTCATCCAAATACTCTAAAATTCAGGCATAAAAAGTAACTTCTTACCCTCCTCACCCTGTAGCAGTGGGTACAAACAAGAATTTTGGACTAGGCTTTGCAGAGCATTCCTTTTATTGCACACACAATCAAAAGCTTTTGTTATTCAGATCTTATGAAACACAATAACAGAGGACTAAACCACCATAAATGTGGGGTACTACAGGAGGACCAAGCTCCTTGCAGCCACCACGTTTTCCAGCTTAATGAAGCAAACCAAGCTCAGTGGGAGCCCACTGATCCTTCAGGCCCAGTTCAGTAGATCCCAGCTACACTGAGGAAGAACACCATGATGGTTGGTAAAAGGAAGATGAAAATAAAAATGCAAAACAAGTCACAATAGTATTTTGTGATTCTCAACAGATTCTTTTATTTCATGTTTTGATCACAGCAATACACTTCCAAAGTCCTACAGCTGATACAATTTATGCCTTTGCCAGACAATGTCAAAGGACAGAAATATCTACCACCTGGCCTCTCCCACTCTTTTTTGACTTTTTTAAAATCCAGAAGAGAAAAAAATCATCTCACCCATCCCTCAACTGCCTCTTTCTCCCATAAAAGAATGGTGTGAAAACAGTCTTTGGAAAACTACCTGGTTGGATCTAGATCTTCCATATGCCTGAGCTGTAAACCCAGCCATGGAAACAGTAGATAGGCACTTTTGTCTGGGGCTGGTGATGACAGTAACTGGCCTATGAACCACTTTTGTTAAGGCAATACTAGAAAAAAAGAACAGATCCAGCCTTGCTCTTTCATCCTTGCTTTCTCCTCTTCCTGCCTTGCAGCTAAAGAGACTCCAAATGTTTTCCAGAAAAACGGTGCTGAGGTCTCCCTGTGTTTAGGAGGAAAGGCAATTGCTGTAATCCCTCATTTCCTCACTGTCACTCCAAGGCACCAGATCTACTGAACGCCAAGGCCTGCCCTGGGATTTTAGGGCAATCGCACTCGTATGGCTGCAGACAGGAGGCCCCTCTCCATGACCCGTGGCTTCTCACAACTCACCACAAACATATCAAATGTATCCTCCACCAAAACATTTATGACATTATATTCTTCTGCTGACATGCACTATCTCATAGAAATAAAAGCACATTCTCCCCTTGTTATCTGGTTAGCCTGATTTTTAAAGCCGATTCTCAAATATCACAAGATTTCACCCCTTCCTCTCCTGCCCATCCAAGAACTGCGGTTACCACTGTACCCTTCAGAGCAGGATTTTGACTGACTTACAGCAACCTGATGTCAGGTCCTGGAATCCAATATTGCCATCCTGAGCCCTGCAATCAGTATCTTTACCCTGAAGGCAAGAAGGCAATCGTTCAGACAGCACACGTGTGGTACAATTCTCGTTTTGCAGCTGTGGTACAAAGCAAGCTACATTTGAGGACCTCCAACCTCATACTGTAGAAATTAAGAACATCACCCAAAATCTTTCAAATCTACAAATGTAATAAAGCACAGAGAAAGCATACAAAATGAGACCCAGACACAGGCAGTTCTGTCATCTTCATCTAATGGCCTGACAATGTTAAATATATAGCGGAGCGTTATTTTAAAAATACCCTGCTTCTAAGATCCCTAACCTTTCCCACAGTAATCTGAGCGAAAGCCTGTTGATCCCTTGATTTAACACTGACTTTTTTAAGCAAGCAATGAAGATGTCCAAGATTTGAGTTTTCCATGCAGGATACAGACATGCTCAGTCCATGTGTGACACTTAGGTTTCTAAGTTAAACTGGCAATATCAATGAGGCTGAAGCAAATGCTTAAAATGCCTCGCTGAATTGGGACCATACTCTACATAACTTTCTCTTGCAAAAGCTATGTCCAGCTGCTCACTGAAGAGTCAGGAGACAATGTAGATATGGAAGTTCTTCCATATTTAAAAGCTGTGTTCATACCCCAAAAAATACACTCCAGCTTCCCTTTTTATAGAGAGGAAAAGAATTAATAGCATGAGCCCAAACATTCAACTGAGGACCACAGCCACCAAACAGCTTTCATAAGATCTTACTGTGGGTGGTTCTACAATGCCAAGTGTCCGGTGAGTGTTTTCTAGCTCAGTCAGGAGGATTCATTATTGCATTACTGGCATGAAACTCTGAAAAAATATGCGATATTTAAGTGTATGATTACAGCTTCATGCAACTCTCAAAACAGATTTCAGTAAAAATAATAAAAGACCTCATCCACATTCCAGATATTTTTGTATCTAAAATAGCTGTAAGTAAATTAATAAACTGATTTTCAAAGCCATTCACCTCCTGACAGAACCAAAGGAATTACTTTTCCAAAGATATAAACAGGCATATACTTTTATCACACAGGAAAAAAACCCCAAGGAAATGTTTAATTGACAGTCATATGCCTGAGTGATGACCATAATGTCAGTATTAAAATCATCATAAGCAACCTTATCCACACTTGAATTCTAGAGCATTTACGTAAGATGTAAATTTACTGACATTACCAAGTTTTACAGAAAAAAAAAGAGGCAATATTTAAAGTGAAAAGATTTCAAAATCAAATGTCTGTTTAATGCCTTGTGCTTCACCTCCCATGCCACATATTTTGTTGACTATCACTAATGTGCACGTGGCATAATTACAACCAAAATTTAAAAGCTTGGTGTTACAGAAGATCTCAGCTGGGGAGCCACTGATAGCAGGTAAACACTGCAGAGAGGCTGAGCATGTGATTCCAAGAACCACATACAGTGAGAAATCCAGGAGAAACGTACTGAGAAGTGCAAAATTACTGATTAGTGAAAGAGTGGAAATGTAAGGGTGTATCACAGAATGGCTGAGGCTGGAAGGATCCTTTAGAGGCCATCTTGCCCAACCGCCATGGTGAGGGGCCAGACATGAGATGGACGGAATGGGACTCAACACCCACAAGATTTCTTCTTTTCTTGCTAGTTTTGGCTTTTCATTTGTAGACCCAGGCATCACTGGAATCACGACCCATCTGCAAACAGTGGCACGGCAGCTGGGACTTTGGATACTTCACGCTGCCTAGCACCCTCAGCACTGTCGTTTCAAGCTGGGCTCCCCAGGGAGTGGTATTTTGTGGGTACACAGATCAACGCTAGTCTAAACTGAGCACACACTTGCACGGAGCAGAGACGAGGTGCAGGACATAGCAATCATACCACCCCACAAGGCTTGCCCCGAATATAGGCCACGCTTGAAAATCCGTGCAAGTAATGTGACTCTGTCTCAGCTGGCGCTGAACCCAGCACAGCTAGGAGTTGGTAAGGCCAAGCAGAAGGTCCTCTATTTGTTTCCTCTTTTCCATACACAAGTGTGAAAGGAGACACACTTCAGCGTTTCGGGGATATTTTATAGCCATGCTGCACGTCGTGCCAGACAGCACCAGGGAGGGGCAGGGTGGGAGCAGGAATCTTTATATAGAACCGAGCGCAGTAATTCAGCCCCTGACAGTCACATGAATGCAGCCCTGCTGAAGGCAAACAGTATCTTTCTCGGGTATTAGGCTATTAGGCAGATAAGGCTCCACTTTGGATTTAAAAGACTTGAACTGTCAAATGATCTTGTTTTCCTTCACCCTGCTAACCCTGGCACAGGGCAGGAGGAATCGCAGCACTTTCCACTGCATATATAACAGGTGGACTCATAAACAGGCAAAGATGGTTTGAAGATACAGTTTCTAATCCATGCTTTATGCCTCAACAATTTAAATGGCTTTCATCCTGCAGACAGCATTGCCAGCTCTTTGCAAGTAGTCTCTTTATCATTTTAGGCTCTAAAAGCTGTATTTTTGTTTAGTATGGGTTTCACGTGAAATTAAAACCAAAAAAAACCCACACTGAATGGGGATATTATTAAGAGAAACGCGTTTTTAGATGGAAAATAAATGTCATGGCTTATTTCCAGATCAGATTTCAAGAAATGCAAGATGCACGTTTCTCCATAAATGCCTCACACTGCATGGCGAATATCCTAATCTAGCTCTAAGCAAACAAAGCGGCAACGTAGAAGTAAATAGCAACAACCAAAAAAGCAGACATCGAGCATGATTTGCAGAACACATACTTCAGCTGGTGTCTCTACAGTCTCTGAGTTTCAGTAGTTAACAAGTTTGTTACTCCAAGACAAAAACTTGTTTTAAGTCAACTTAAGATTAAAAGATTTCAATTTTCAGCACGTTGGTCCTGGCATGTCTCATGAGCACACTTTCACATGTGAAAAAGGAAGCTGTTGCAAAAGGAGGCATCACATGAATTATCTACATCATGATCCTGCATGCAAGCCTGCTGTTTAAGGGGACCGGCGGCAAGACAGATGACCAAGGAACAGAAACATGGGGCAGGACGGTGGACTGACCTTGACCTGCCCCACCAGGCCAGATGACTTTGGAGAGAAGCCCCGAGGGTCAGAGTTTACAGTGAAACAATGGGGAAAAAACAGAGAGAGAGGTGAGGGGAAGGAAAAATTGAAAGCAAAAGGAACATACGCAGGGTTTCCCTGTCAGATAGGAAGAGGTGATATCAACCATGTGTTACTTTTCACAAAGGACCAGAATTGCTGCAGAGCTGTTGTGATCACTAGTTCCTTCCAGCAAATTGGTAGCAACTTCTCTAAATATGGACTGATTTCCCACTCCTGAATGGGGTCCCTATCTTTCCACTGGGAGCACAACTTGGCCTGTCATTCCATATATGTAAATGCTTTGTCTGAAATGCCAAATGTTCTCTCAGTACCAGCAATGAATAGACACAAAAAGAGAAGAAGAAAAAGTATCCATTTCTTTCTACCATACACCCTGGCACAGATCTTTAAATATCACAGATTGTTTCTGACTATTCACAGACATAGCTTTAAGTGGAAGTACACCCAGCAGTGCAGTCCTGATGCCAACATAGTTTCTGACATTTATTTTTAGGTGAACTGAACTTGGTTCTTAGTGAAAAAAATAAATACAAGAATATATTTTGGTAAAACTTACACTCCCTTCATATTTAAGTCCCTGGAATTGAAGCTTCAATCTTTTACATTGAGAGTACTCCAGCACTTCTATCTTGGGGAGACTTCAAACACCCCCTTGGTTGCAATTCCTATTGTAATTTTATTGTAATTCCTACTGTGGACTCATAGAAGCCCAGCTCTGGGAGGTATGGCTGCTTTATCATCCTTGCTGGGCTCAGGGGTGGAATGCAGAAACCTATGAGGGAGGTGACCCAGTCCATGACAAGTGTCATATAATATTTTCAAAAGGAGCCTGGAGAAAAACAGATGCCACAGTTTCTCAGAAGGATATAGTTACTCAGATGCTGTATTCTCTCTCTCTTAACTCTAACATTCCCATGTGAGCAATTTTTTGATGAAGCATACATGACATGTTTCATTATGGCTTAAATAAGACATTTGGGTAGCATCTCTCAGCTACCATTTTCCAACTACTACTTTTCAGAAGGCCCCCACTAGCAAAACCACCTTGTCTCTAGAGCAAAGTCAGGGGAGACTTCTTTGGGTGTCTGAGTTAGAGCAGATTTATGACAGAAGTAAAAAGACTGTGTAAAATTCAGATCACGAAGCTGTTCATGTTCTTTCTTCCAGTTTCCGTCTAACATAGTCCTAGATACTCAATTTGCCTCAGTCCTAAAAAAGTGCAGAGGAACAAGTTGGCAGATGAGGCCTGGAGCTATTTCTAGTATATCCTGAAGCAGAATGGCTCATAAAGGAAGCTAAATCTGAAACTCCATTTACTATTTACCAGAAGTAACCAATTACAATCATGAACAACCAAATGCATCTGAAGCAACATACATATGCAATTTGACATTTTGAATGATGTGTAACAGACCTACCACTGCAGGTGATATTTTCCTATCAAAACACACAGAAAAGCGTTTTTCAGGTCAGCCAAAGCCAGACCACCACTTAGGAATGACAAACAGCATTATACAGTAAGAGAACTTCAGATTTAAATTCCTTAAGCTTCAGAGAGGCTGTAGTCTTTGCATGATCTTTGGGACAGAAAATAGCCCAACATACTACTTGACTAGAACAAAAAGCTGGTGCATAAACCAGCCTAGATTCCTCCCAAAAGGACAGAGAAACTGGCACTGATGAGAAAGAGCCCAGTTCCCCATACTTGTTGTTCTGGAAGCATACTATGGAGGGAAAACTCAACTAGGCTACTAGAAGTTACCAAATGTCTCTATCAGGTCCAGCAGTCAAAGAAGGAATTTAACACCACTGTGCCTACTTTTCACGGCATCTCATACACAGCTTCTTCACTTTTCTACAAGGTGACCCCCATCACCTCGTTCGGCCGCACAGCACCTTTGTGGAACAACAAGCAGATAGGAGCCTGACCCTCAAAGCTGAAAAATAAATATTGGGCTTTCCATAAGTACCATCAGCAGACAGTGCCGTCCCAGGCACCATTGTGCTCAAGAAGAAAAACACTATCTGGGTGAAGCAAAAGAAAGTATCTTATTTCTCCCACTACAGAAAAAGGAGTATGTTCTCTCTACGTTTCACGGTGCTCCAGAAGATGTTGCCTCTGGAGGTCAAAGATACCAGCTCTGTGAAACTCCCAATAAACAAACCAGTCTGCACAGACCTTCCAATGGCAGCACGATGGCACAGAGACATTTTTACTGCTCCTATACCCTCCCCTACCACCACAATGCTGAGAGCAATTCCAAGCTACCATGACTGGCCAGGGAGGCAAAAGCGAAGACACCAAAGCAAAGAGTAGCCATCCTGATGAAAACTTCCAATGAGAATTGGGTTTGCCTTCGAAGTAGGAAAGGGATTCTTGTTGGCTGCAACTTAGTACACTGAAAAAGCATGGATTCAAGGTGCATAGAAGTCACATACGGAATTACAAATAATAAAATAATTTAAAAAACCCAAAACACTAAAGGGGCAGGAAAGAAACAATATTCACAGATCTGTTCACTAAAAATATACACCATAATATATATCTGCTGTATGAAAGCTAAAAGGAAATACACAACTAAAGCAGGAAAACAATACAGAAGCTGTATTGCTGTGACTCATTTCATGGCTGAGTAAAGACCTCAGCTCCCTGAAGCACCAGGCAATAGGATGCAGGAAAGATTAATCTTCAGAGCAAGTGAGTGTTTTCTTATTCTTTATTGAAATTATTTAAAAGGACAATACCTTTATGTAATAGCCAATGATCAAGCTACATATAGTAAATTTTAAGGGAGCTATTAAAAATGTTCTGCCACTTCCATGCTTACACAGAAGTCCCCTGAGCTACAGGTAAATATAGGAGTAGTCAGTATTTAAGCAAGTATTATCAGAACAGCTGCATTTGATATCCTCTCAAACTGTAATGTATGCACATCCTTACAGTGTTCAATATTGATTTAAAAGAAATTACTACTGCAAGTAAATGTCAAGTCATCACTAGTAAACCACTGAAAACATACTGAATCTGAAATTCTCAACTGTTGCAGTCTTTTTGGAAGCTACCAGGAAAGTATATATCATAATACTGGACGAAAACATTTATAACATGCCACTACAAAAGTACTTATCACACTTAAACTGGTATATTTCTGGCCAGGGTGGGTTAAGTGGTTTATGTATTTATCTACACACACAAACTCCTTGCATTCAGAATTTCTTAGAAAGGAGCCTTCTATCAAGTCTAGCAGTGGGTAGATTTCTTTTTTAGAAAGCTGTTGAGTCTTCTTTTCTATGCAAATGTTTCAGTATATATCTAGCCTTATTAATATTTTGTGTCATATAGCCAACCTGAATTTATCTAATTTTCATTCCTAGGAGTTGGATCTTCTCACGTTTTTGACTGCTGACACTGCACTAACTTTGCACTATGAGAAAGTATTTCTCCTTCTCCAACACCAGGTTTGCCAAATAATCACAACAAACTCCCCATATTTCTCCTGGTTAACAATGTTTATAAGGGCTGCTTTAATCCCCTATGTCCACATCTCTACCCTTGGCCTCTCTTCAAGATCTCTTCTGAATTGTTTTGTGAAATACTCCCAGGTCTGTGGTACGGACACTCGTACTAAAGTCAGTTTGTAATACAAACAGATAAAAGGTTGTGACTGGAATGTGTCAAATGCTTTAGTAACATAAATTTCAGAAACACAAATGCAAGACTTCTTTCATCATCATCATAAAAAAAAAAAAAAATCATTAATTCCTGCTAGTCCCAGTGCTGTTGCTCAACACAACAAACCAACTTTCTCCATTACAACATGGAGCTGATTAAATGTCCATCCAATTAAAAGTACTGCCAATCTGTTATTTTCCCTCTTAGAAGTAAAAATCACCCCACAGCACAGCAGTATTTTTAATTTTTTTCCTAAAAAAAGTTAACCTCTCACTTCACAACACTTAGAAAAACTTACACCATCTTCTAAACAATATAATCCTTTTTTTTTTTTTAGACTAAAATACAGCATATGAAGCTGGGCTTTTCTAGCAAATTCAGCAGCGGGGTTTGCCATTGTCATTCAGGAAAGAATAGGGCCGTTTCTGCATTTTGCTGTTTCACCAGGTAACTGCTGTTTGTTCATCCTCATGCATCTATCAGAGAAGTCCAGCACTTCAAACACAAGTTCCATTTTAAGGTTCTTTACCAAAGCTGAACTGTTCACATGTCACCAGAACGCCATCGTTTGATTTGTTCGGGCATTCATCAGAAATATTATTCTGCCATTTGAAAAACATTCTTTCAACAAGTATAAGAGAGGCACAGGACACAAGAGTCTCAATTTTGCTCATTCTCCTTGTAATTACAACAATGCAAAATATGACTTAATATGGCTAAGGGTATCCCCTAAAAAAAGGCCAAGTTTCATTATTTACTATGAACTCGAAGGTAAGTAGCTTTGTAAGACTGTAGGTACAGAGTAAATGGATTTTGGAAGGAAACCTTCTGTACAATTTCAAAACTATTACATAATGAGATATTAGGATCCCAAAGACCAATTTGGTCTATTTTCTCATTAAAGGGCAATAGATGCAGTAGCCCTGTAATCATCTTGCTAATAATGCGTCACACAGAGGAGAGAGTCCAGGCCTGCTTTTTGTGAAGAGATTGTTGCTAGAGTCTCTTTATTTTGCCAGGCTGCTTATGGACACATGGGCATCCACACACCAGGAAAAAACAGCATCAGCACTCTTCATCTGGGTCTCCAATTCAACCAAAGGTCTCTAAACTTTTGCTAGTCTAGGCAGGCTTTCAACCACCAACCTACCAGTGAAACAGCAGCCTCCATTCCTCACACTTCAGTATTTGTCACAGAATTCGTTAAGAAACATTTTCCCGGCTTCTGAACAGCTCCTACCAGACCAGGCTTACAAGATCTTTTTTTGGTATTTTAGTCTTTTATACAAACAAAGCCAAGATTTGAATGAAGAAATTGCAGACGTCATGGTTAGTGTGGAGGTATGATTTCTGGATCCAGAAAGCAATAGGACCAAACACGAGTCCTAATACCCATTTTTACTTCCATATAAGCAGACAACATTCGAAGAATCCCTTTTTACACTCAACCACTACCATGCTGCAGACCCAGCCGTATACATAAATGCAAACAAGCCTCCTAAAAGATGGATGGCCTATTAATGGTCCACTTCAGTCTTTGGAAATCAAACAGCTCCTCCAAGAGTCATAGCAAATACCTCATTCCCCTCCAAGTTATCAAGATACTTTATAAGAATTCTTTCTCTTTCTAGTCATCCAACCATTTAACACTATACTCTTAAAAAGAGGTCGTTCAGACCAGACATCACATACTTTTCTATGTTAACATCTGCTGTAAAATAATGTGACAATTATCCACACCCCGACACTTACTGCTGCTTTAGGCACTGCAGGTTACGTGTCAAATAGACTGTGCCTCTCAAACTGCTAAGAACCAGCGGCCGACCGTTCTCAGAAAAGGAACTACAGGAAGCACCACGGCATGCCCCCGTCCATCCCCGAGAGCCATGCGCAGCTGCTCTGGGAGGACTCCACACGGCTTTAGGGCAGAAGCCTCCTCTTCTGCAGCCAGAGACTCCAGACAAAGCTGTGGTCATGGTCTTCTCAGCATCTGTCTCAAACTGGATTGTCCTGAATATTCCTGGTCCTGTATTTGCTTTTTTACTGCATGAAGATCATGATGTCCCCAATATGTTTTAGACATGTTTTAAAGTCACACAATCCTAGCGATACATAATACTGGAGCTAGCAATTAGAAGCCCTAGCTAAGATTACTGAAAAAACCCAACTTGATTGATTTATGCCTGCCTACAACAAGCAATCCCCTGATGCATTCCACCAAGTGGAGTTAAATGAAATCAGTTCCCGTTTTTCAGTGTATGCTTACCCTAGAAATAAAAGGAAGGAACAGAAATAACCCTGCAGTGAGAAACCATGATTTGGAAATGTCCCCCACACCACCACGGTCAGGGAGGGAATCAGGGGCCGCTACTGATAATCAGGAAAGGCTCTTCCCAAGCCAGAAGATCGCTGCATCCAGACCCGGCAGATGGGGCTACTGACTGCAAGGAGGTTCTCAAAAAGAAAGTGGAAAAAAAGGAGGCGGGGGAGGAGAGAAGGTAGAATGGAATCATCAGCGTTTGGCAAAAATGAAGCTCACCCACCAGGAAGGTAGAGGAATATACATGCATAATTTTACACGGATTAGGAGTTTGTGTCAAATCTGTGATGTGCTGTGGTGAATTCTTATACTGCAGTGAGTCATCCTGTCTGACAGTTGCCGGGGAATTAAAGCAGTTATTTTTAAAAAATTATATGTCCTGCTTGACGCGTTATACAAATGGCCTCTTAAAAATTAAAATGCAGTCAATGCATTTTTAAGTATAGAAGAGCTATGGTACATTTAGGATTCTCTTCACCACACTGCAAACATCCATTCTGAGCAATGAAAACCTGAAGGAGCCTATTGATGTCCCTTCAGAGGAACATTGATCCTTCTGCTGCTCCCAATCCAAACCCTGCATCAAAAATGTGTTTATTATATCTGCCTTTCATACAGCATGAAAATATTTTTCCCTGAGAAAAATTAAACACAAAGGAAAGAGGTGTACTAAATCTGAATTCCTTCGATACGAAAAGATATTTGGGTTGCTAGAATAAAGACTATTTGAATCAAAATGACAGCATTCGCCTTCCAATGGAGCAACACAGCCGGGTCAATACCCTTTAGAGCGAAGCAGCACGTCGGCTCCCAGCCGTAGGTGTCCGTTGCGCTGTGGGTTTGGCAAGGGAACCAGTGCTGGCTTCTGCTCCCTGACTGCGAGCAGCATCACGCAGACGTACCCTGAAGCTGCAAAGGGCAGCTCCTTACAACACGTGTTCTCGTGACGAATACATCGCTTACTGCCTGTTTTGCCTATAAAACTGACACCCCATTGGCAATTTTCACACATCCTCGGGAGAAGTTTTTCGAGTATGTCTGTTGTGTAATACAGTAAAGATCATCTGAATCATCTATTAAGTGTAACCCTTGGGCATCAATGCTGCTCAACATCAGCTGGCAATAAAGGTATATTTACAGCATGCCTTCAGGACAGCTATTCCGGGAACATCCTGGAGATTTGCATAGTCTATTTTACAAGGCATTACACTGTACTTCAACTGAACGAGTGGCAGAGAATCCTTTCAACACAACACCACCCATTAAAAGCCCTTAACTCCAAATATCACAGTAAAGTGAAGTAGATAGTAAAAAAAAAAAAAGAAAAATACTTCAAATTCCAGTGCCTTGAAATGCAAATGGTTATTAAGATGAATGAATTTAACCTGTTTTTAAAATAACTGAGTTACTGTCCCTCTCCTACTTGAGCACCATCCAAGAAACAAAACAGCTGATGAGAAGAGCTTCATCTTACAAAGAAAAGTTTCTCTTGCCAGCCCTCTTGATTTTATCGTAATTCCCATAGTATTTGGTTTATTTTCTTAAAGCCTTAGATCTTGTAGGTAACTTACTCAAAATACATAAAGCTGAAATTTTCATGTAAATTAGTCATCTCTTTGCGAAAAATAACTGAAAACATGAGCCAACTGCACCCTAACAGCTCAAAAAAAAACACAAAAAGCAAATGTGAGTATCGAATTTCTTAGTTCATTCTCACCTAAACTCAGAAAGTATTAACACTTTGTCATTGCACAGGTGATACCCACTTCCTAAGCAGAGCACTATCTCTCAAGGAGAGAATTAAAAGGATGATTTGCGTCCCAAACCACAGAGGTGTGGTAGTTATTGAAATTTTCACACTTTGAAACCTCTCCACGGGTGAAGAGTCAGCTGGCAAATGTTATGGAGAAATAATAACTATAGGAGTAACTACAGTTCTGGCCCCAACCCAGCGACTACATGCAGACAACAAAAGACAGAGCTTATACCTAATAAAATAATAAACTTGGCCAGACAGTGACCTAATCAACCCAACGATATTACCGAATATAATCGAGCCAGTTGATACAACGAAGGCTAAGGACCAAATTAATTAGCTAGGTACGTGTCCAGTGCCTTTGGGAAAAAGCACCCACTCACTAAAGATCTGATGACACTTTTTTGAAAGTGCTCTTTGGGGAAAAGTTCAGACTTTCAATTAAAAAAACCCTGCTATGTCTCATATGTTTAAAAATGTAAGAGGACTGGAAGTATAGTATGGAATATAGGGAGAATAGTTTCTGAACCAGATGGTTTTCACATTTTCCATGTGGCGTCTGTGGTTCTTTAAGTGTTTCTGTTGTGTTATCTGACACTTGGACAAAATACTGGAAGAACTATAGAGCATCTTTTCCCAATTAATTTTGGTTCAGGAAGTAATTAGAAGGGCAATATAACTTGTGTACCATTAAATTGAGGGGAAAATGAGAAAAGTATTAGGAGGGGGCTTTTTTTTGGTTTTAATTCTTAAATAGTTTTTAAGAATGGAAGGGTTGTAGACCTACTTTTTTTTTTTTTTAATAAGACAGCACATTTCAGTACTCCTGGTTTTATTAAATCAGTTCTTCAGTTAACAACCCCCAAGCTATTCTAAAAAACAGGATGATTCATCTATTTCCACACAGTACAATTTTATACATCGTTAGAAAACTAAAGCCTCATAAAATTCTAAGCAGCCCTAAAGAACAACTACTGCAGAGTGACATGTTGATTGCATCAGCCTAGAAGGGCTAGTTTTGAGCAATGCAAGCGTTAGTACGCGCACTGGAAACTACTGCAGAGTGTCAAAGAACACGTATGTAACATGCCAGCATCAGGCACATTCACTCAAACACAGCAAATCTGATGTCTTCAGAATATCTGGTGGGAGGAGTCCACAACTTCTAATACTCATAAAATTTAAACTGCTGCCGTGCCCCCACGCTCTGAGAAACACCGAAGCATTCTCCCCCTCCCAAAATGAAGTGAAAACACCCTACTGATGCCTTAAACTGCACAATACGTTACATGCCACAGCAGGAAGGTGAAAGGCGTGCTCAGCACTCATCAGGGCGCCAGGCTATGACCCTCGCTCACTCCCTGAGCGGGGCAGGCTACCGGCACAGGCTACGCTGGTAAGCGCTTCTGTCTCTGATCCTCACCTTCTCCATCCTAATAATGAAACTAACAAAATCTGAAATGGTTATCCTCATTTGCATCCATAGTACCTTTTAAATAGCTACGTTTAAAACAAAAAAAACCCCATTCAGACCACAACAAAGGGGAGGTAGAAGGCATGTGGCTTGCCCTCAATAACCGAGTGGTTAGCATTGCCACAGAGACAACCTTAGCAGAAGGCCAAGTAAACACCTTCCTGTCCAACTGCTCCTCCCTCTCAACCAACAGGCAGCGCAGAACTGCCTGAACCCTCACACAAAAAAGGCACTTTACCCCATCCCCTAAAACACATGTGCTACCTGTCCAGCACCCACTTCCCGACATTCTCCTGCCAGGATCCTTGCCGCGAGCAAGGCTGTGCCTAGTGCACAGCCTAGGAACTTGGGATTTGGCTACAAGGGGGGGGCCTAAATACCACAGCCAAATTTAAATGTATGATTACTACGAGCGAAGACTGTAATTACAACATCTGCCCAGTGCCCGCTGTGCTAGTGACAGAGTACTAGCTGTCTGGTCACACAGACACCAGCTATTGCGTCGCGAGACGCAGTGCGTGGGCAGGACCCGTGCTGTCACACCTTTCCACGAGCTAGGAAGGAGACAGCTCTAGCTCACAGCCAAGAAACCATCTTGCCATAATCCTGCTGGTGCTGCTCTCCCTTCTCTACAAAGCAGCAGCATTGTTTCAGAAGCTGTTCCTAAGGCTGCACTGTCCGTAACAGGTTTTGGCACCGGAGAACCATGTTGCTTGGGTGCAAGCCCACAGCATTCAGCGGCACCAGAACCAAAGACTCACAAACGATATAACCAACCAATTCAGATATCCAGCATTTGAAAAACGTTTTCCTAGCAAGCCTGATTCAGGAAAGCACTTTAAAAAGATGCACAATTTACGGCAGTCACTCAGCTCCCTGTGTTTTCGATGAGACCCGAACACACATTTAAGCATGCAGTTGGCTGTCCACTGACTTCAACACTTTACCGCTTCACAAAGGCAGCAGAGACACCCTAACACATCATGAGCTCAACACGTTAAAACCTCAGTCTTGAGAATATCTATGTATGTGCATAAGCATATTGCAGTCAATGTACTCTGCTGAAGCCAGTGGACTGACTCAAAATGGTCAAGTTAAGCACGTACATAAGGTGCTGCACATTCAGAACATAAAGACCTGAAAAGCTGCCTTAAAAACCATTTAACTTGGAGTTAGCATGGCCAGAGTATGGCCAGTCTTTTACAGCCCAACATAACTGTACAAAATACTGATCCCACCATCTGTAGGCATTAGTTCTGGGAACAGGCCAGGAGTTGGAACACAGGTGCCTAAAGGTAGGAGCCTCAAGCTGTGAATGACTTCATTTTCTCAGGCATCAAACACTATGATGTGCTTGACCAAGAGTACATCAAGAACAGCTTGGGAATGACACTGAAATCGGGATGCTGACCCTTTTCCACCCGCCTCCCAATTCCAACGGATTTTCCTTTAGGCTGCCACAGTCAGAAAACACGAGCCATCCCACCTACTGGGTGTGTAGTATCAGTGGCACAGAAGGAAAGTTCTTGTCAGTGGGCTAAATTCATTCCATCTCTAGCTGCAGGGAAGTCACAGCAGTGGAGACACAGATGTCCAATTGCAAACCACGTCCCACTTCCTCAGAGCCTTCTTGGATTATGCTTACCGCAACAGAAACTGCACCGTGAAACTGTATTACAACTTTAGCACACTGAATTGGCGTATTCTTAATGAAGGTCTATGACAGTCTGATTTTGGTTTTCTGCAAGCATTTACTAACAGCTGCTTTAATTAGAGTCTCATTGGTGTGTAGACAACGATGTGACAAACACCAAGAAGCATTTTCTGCATAAAGCGAGGTTACATATACGGTGATAGGAACATCATATACGGTTACATATACGGTGATAGGAACAGTCCTTCCTCCCAGCCTTACTACCACAGCTAAGGGCCAATCGACGGGCGGTGCATCACAGAAAGGCAATAACGTATTTGACTCCTCTTATTTCGGGTTTTCAGGGCACCCTCGGGGAGGGGGAGGCACAGAAATGAGAGCCACAAGCAAGCCCAGTAGCTCAGTGCTCCTCTTCACCCTCAAAGCGTTAAAAGGAAAATACAGTGTCAACATCAGCTCCTCCCTGCTGATGAAACCGGCTCCAGCGTATTTTACTTTCTGGCTCGGAGCCCTTACAAACCGTTACAAAAAGACGGAAAGACGGACAGACAGCTCAATATATCGACCACTTCCAATAACTAATTTGGGACACGCTGGGCCGTTTGCCCCTTCCGTTAAGTGCTCTTAGCCTCTCGGTGGTGAATGAAGCCTGGTATTTGTCTCTTTTTATCAGAAAAAAGAGGGGGCAGATTTGTATTTCAGGGAAGAGCCAACCCTAGCATCAGTGTACATAAATACTCCCCACTCTTTTCCTCGGGGAGGAACCGATTACATCTGATCCACTGAAATCGCCTCCAAGACGGATGGCACTCCGGGCGCTCAACCCCCACCGGCGAGGGCT
>NW_010273957.1:0-8517 GCF_000690775.1 Eurypyga helias
GGGGGGGGAGGGTAGGGGTGTGGTGTGAGGGGAAAGGAAAAATAGAAATAATAAATCTTTGCCTTTTCATCTTTCCTGCCTTCTGCTGTTAAAACAAACAAACAAACAAACAACCTTTTAAATCTGCCAAATCAGGTGTGCACTGCAGAATGACTACAAAACAAACAGTTTAAATGAATATAATGGTCAAAAAGTTTATTTCAATAAGTGACCACTTATCCTGTGTAAAACATGGACAAACACATTCTGATATCATCCTGTATAAAAAAAAAAATCAAATGTCCATTTATCAACCAAGTATGTCTCACTCAGCTATTACCAATACTTCTACAACATGCACATTTAAGAAGACACAGCTACCAATATAAATACTATGTACAGCCACAACAGAGCTGGGTTACTGTCTTCAAGGATTCACCAGAGAAGCAGTAGTTGTCCCTAAGTTGCTTCAAGCATCCAAAATTAAGACTTCATTTTAATAGCACTATTACTATCATTGATCAGGAAATATGAGCAGGTTTACCTTCTTCCTCACTGTCACTTTCAAGGAATCGAGCATCCATGCGAAATCTTTCATCTGTGCCAAATCGTGATTGCAAATGCAACAGCTAAAATAATGAGATGGATCTTATTAAGCACTGGAGAAGAAAATCATCAACATCCAGTAACATATTTTAACTACGGTTATGGCAACATACTGGTAACCTTTAGCTCTCGATGCCTCTTCCAGAAAGTTTGTTGTATTTAAAGATGACAGCATCAGAGACACTCCTCCTGCTCCCCAACACACATTATTTCCTTCATAGCTACCATTTCCTCTGAGGGAATTCTATTGCAGGATTGTCAGAATTGTATCCAGCGAGCACACAAACCTACACCTTATGGTCTTCTGAGTCTCCATAACACCACCTCAGAAAAAACAGAATTACATTAATGGGTTCACTCACTTTTTCACCAGCTTTGCCTTCAAACTGGGGCTTGATTTTAAATCTCTCATCATCTGTATCGTCTTGCTCATCCTCACTGCTTTCAAATAGTCTGCTCGAAGTTTTAGGGGCAGATTCATCCTTTGATAAAAAAAAAGAAAATACAGAAAAGTAGCTGTTAACGTACGTTTGAGAACATAAATCAGTATCAACGTTGTTCATGTGCTTTCCAGTTTATCTGAAAAAGTGGATTTCTAGAACAACCAGCTGACTTATTGATCCATGCACTTCAAATCTTACATTATATACACAACTTGTACAATACCTTTTTTTTGTGCAGTTATGACTTCAATTTTTAGCATAGACAAAATATCCATGTAAAAGGGAAACTCAGGTTTTAAAATGAGAGAATTAGGTAAAAAAATCCAACGTGCTGATTATGGCAAGGGAGACCAATTTAAAAAAAAAAAAAAAAGAAATCAAAGTCTAATTCTACCCTTTCTGAAGAAGCCTCATTTATGGTATAAATTCTAGGATATTGTTTAAGTCAGTTGATAAATATCAATGATTTGATAGAATTTTCGACACAATTAGATCTTAAAAAAAAAAAGGGAAATAGAGGGCAAAGATTCTAAATACAGGGTAAGAGATATATGTGTAAAAAATGTGCTAAATGTTAGGAAGAGTGAGAAAAGGAGGTTTTAATTAAATAGGGAGAACGGTCCTAATCTTACTACACTTATGAAGAAAAAAAACCCCAACCAAACAACAAAAGCAAACCCAATGGTTCAAAGCTTTAGCAGAGATGTGACTAAAAAATATGATGACAGAAGTAGTTTTATTCCAGAAAAGGGTACTCAGTTGCGCTGAAAGTAAAGCGATAAAATACCGAGGAGTTTGCTAAATAAGGTCTCCATTAGGTACACAACCTCTTTGGACTGTAACATCACCTTAAAAATGAGACACTGCATGAATACAGATTTTTTGGCCACAGTGTTGGAAACAGGAGAGTCCTTCTGTACTACTCAAGCCAAACCTCCTCCCCGTCCTTTGACGCAATGCAGCAGCATTTCTAAGCTAATTAAGCCCTACAATTTACATATTCTTTTTCTTTTAATCCAACTTAGAATACCTTTCACACAAATGACAATCTCGTCATTTGAAATTCCCCAAGCTCTCTGGCTTTACTGGGAGCATGTTAAAGTTCTTTGAAAGATGTTTCATGTTGACAAAAAAAAAGAAGAATCATTCATATTAATTCAAACTTTATCTACTTTTTTTCTGTCAGTTCACTGTGGAAGAAGTTTTCAGAATAAAGGCACAGTCATACTGATATGGAATTACCTTACAGAATCTTGCACATCTTCCTATAACACTTACTTCTTCACGCATATTTCCCAAACTTGCATCCTTCTTCAATATCTCATCTCCTTCAGCTTCACTTTCCACGTCTGAATTGAACAGGATGTGTTTATGCTTGCCCGCTGGCTGGCTGTCCTGTGTAAGGGTGAAACGGTCAAGTCAAACATATCCAACGCTTGCTGCAGTCAGACAGAAGTATCCAAGACACTTCCATGATACAAAAGGAGGAATCTACTATTCCTCTTGCAACTCTAGATACATTCCAGGAATTAGGTATGCACCATTTCGTACACACTCGAAAGCTGCCAATGTCATCAGAAACACCAGAATGCGAATTTAAAATATCTTAAACCACATTATTGATTTTTCTTTTACTGCATGCTATTCAGACAGAAGTTGTGAGTGTAATTACCAGATTTGAAAGAGCTCCCTGAATGTGTTTCTTCTGCAATTCTCTCTCTTTCTGTCTCTCTTCTAGAGCTGCCAGCCTCCTCTGGTTATCCTGCAACTGTTTTTTTTTTGTACTAGGTTCCTTTGAAGCAGCAGCATGATGACAAAGCTCCTTATTTTCCAGAAGGCTCATCTTCCCACTCTCACATTTATTAGCTTCGCGTTCTGGATTTTTATTGCTTACATCCCTCTTCAGTTTTTTTGAAAGCAGTTTTGGGCTTTTCAGTTGTCGTTTAGCATGTTTCTGCATCACTGCTGCATTACTATCCACGCCGCTGCTCTCATCTTCACTCTGGTCGGTACTAGGAGCAGCATCTCCATGCTCTGAGTGTTGGTCATCTTGCAAAGAGCTCACATTCTTGTTCTTTCCATGCAAACATGGCTTGGAAAGAGGCTGATTTCCCTCACCTGCTAAGGAGGCAGCATCCGACAACTCCTTGTGCTGTTCACTACGTGTATTTTGTCTCATTTTACTGCTGACTTGACGCGAATACAATGGATGGCTCTTAGCCTGTCTTTTAGGTGTCTCCTCCCCACAATAAGAAATGGAAGCTTCAAGCTCTAAACTTTCTCCAGACCTCTTTTTCAAACCAGCCCTGTCCTCAGTTAACTCTTTTTTGCAAAGGGACCCTATTCCTCTAAATGGCTGGTATTTCAAATGCGAATTGTTTTGTTCCTTACAGCCTTCTTCATCAGCATCCTCCTCCCCTGCTAAAATCGCAGCAAGAACATCTTGAGGACAGATACATTTTTTTTTAACTGCAGGGTGAAATTTAGGAAGTTTTGTTTTATTTACAACATTATCCTTATGATTTTCTTCAACCATGTGCTGACTAGAACTCTCTGTACTATCCGATTCTGCTACTGGTATCCCAGTGTTCCCAGTAGCTAGTGCTTTTAAGTCATCTAATGTAAGATCTAAGCGGTAACAGTTCTGCATCATGGATTCATAATCAGAACTGATTTCAGAGTCCCCTTTCTCAAGCTCTGAGTAAAAGCTTTCACTATCACTTGTCTCTGTTGCACTGTTAACTGCTGTAGTCTGCAAGGCTGCAATTTGGGATTTTTTCATTTTCCCTTTTCTTTCAATGTATTCTTCTTTTAAATTGCAAGTTTTCAATGAGGAGCCATTTACCAAATCACATTTTTTGTTAGTTAGTATTTCTTTCTTTTCCACCTTCACCTGTTTAGAATCTTTTAACACAGCACTCTTCCTGCTACACAGATATGGAGTTTTACTTTCAGCAATAATCTCATCTGTATCTGCTGAGTCATAACCATTGTCGCATTCCACACCCTCCTTCTCTCTGTAACTTCCTTTGGTAGCCTTCTTTATGGCATGTGGATTGCTTAAGGACCAGTGTCTATTGTATCTTAATTCAAAATTATCCCCAACAGTTTCCAAGTGGTCACTTTCAGTCTCAGTATTTTCAGCTTTCTGTGTTTCTACCTCTTTCTTTACCACTGCTCTGATTTCCTCTTCAGAATCAATGTCACTGTCAGAAACAATCATATTATTTTGAGCTGTAACTCCAGAAACGTTGCTTTTATCTGATAATAAACCTCTCCCTGATATTTTACTATTAAGACTCGTTGATGGAGGCAATTTAGACTTCTCACTGGCCTTGGATTTTGATATTTGATCTAGCTGTGGTGAACCTCTGTTTTCTGAAAGCGACTGGCATCCTGAAGACAGAACTACTGTTTCAGTCAGAGTCTCACTGCCCAGCTGCCTCTGTTTTTTAGGTGGTGCCTTAGTTACAGGGAACTGTCCTTGCCGCTTCTTGTTTATGCTGTCATCTCTCCCTTCCAAGTGCCACGTGAGCTCGGATATGGGAACTACATGTGTCAAGTCTGGCTCCAGCTTTCTGAGGTTATGGCAGTATTTTGATGGGTCATATTTCACAATGTTAGTCTGAGTTAAGGAATTGAAACAACATGATTCTTTCAGCAAGTAGATTTCCAGTCTACGAACAGGCTAAATTCTGCATGAAAGGATAGCAAAGAGTCCTTTTCAATATCATGTGCCTTCAAGCAACTGACTTGCAGTCTAAAAAAAATTATTAAAATCACACAAACTTACTCAAGATTCACTTCAAGGATTCAGTAAATCAAGTATGACACAGTAGTCAACATTAAGACCATTAAAGCAAATGTTTCCCTGCATGCCAAAAGAAAGGAATTGCACCTATGCCCAAACAACGGGAAAAGGATATTTTATTTTTTTGTTGACTCTTAAGGTGCAGGACAGGCAAAACTCTGCCAAATTTGCCAACAACCCATTTCTAAAAGAAAAAAAAATAATTAGTGTTAAACAAAATTGAATGGAAGTAACCCTGGAATAAAACAAGATTCATATTCTTTGATAACAGAAACACCAGTAAGGACCATCTGTGACGAATTTTTTTTTTTTTGTTTACTCTCTTACGCGAGATATATTCTTACTATGGAACTTGGCCAGCTTCCTTCTCAAAGAGAAAGGACAAACTAAAACCAACCAACCAATTTTATAGAACCTGCAATTTAAGAGGGGCAATAAAGAACCAAATACTTTACAAGTACTATTTTTAATATACGGCTTCTATTTTATGAATTAACATTGGTAACTCTACAGACAGGATTACTATTTTGGTGCCCTTTTCTCCTTTCCCACTAAAAAATAAAAATCCCTGCCACCATCCTCCAGAAACATTCTGTGTTTAGCAAATAATTTTGAAAACTTTATAGTAAATGTATTTTTTGTTGCCTAAATTGGCATGTTCAGCGATTTTGTTCTGTCTTACTTTTGTAAGCATGTGTAGACCCTGATCCTGCATGTGCTGAAGCACAGAGATTAGATCCTGACAACCCAGCCATCAAAAATTTGTATGCTGTATGAAAATAAGACACATATTCTCTTTACATGCTTTTAACGGTGACAAGAAAATAGTCCCAACATAAACAAGTGCCAAAGCATTTACCAATTTAAGGTGACAGAGAGGACAGTATGATCAAGGTTATTTCCATCATTACAAGAAAGGACAGGAGCATTGTACTTGTCTATACGTAAGGTATTTCTTTAGACTTACTTTTCCCAAGTTGGAATGTCACACTTCAGCAGCTTCTTTACATAAAGCATTGATATTTGACATAAATTCAGATGCAATAAGCTAGTGCCTGATTCTGGTTTTTGTTTTAATTCTCTATATACCTACCCCACCATACCTTATGGTCTGGCACCTCTGTACCTGGTACGGCTTTCATGTAAAAGTCTACAACTCCAGCCTTTTTCAGTGATTCTACCAGACACGTTTTGTCATTTCTCTGTGGCTTTTCTTTCTGCAGCTTTGCTTCCTCCCTCTCCGTGGCGAGCCTGTAAGAAAAAGTACATCATACACAAAGAAAGGTCTGCCTGTGTACTAAATTACAGCTGGCACTGACCTTCTCCCATGGAACAGTAACTCCCATGGAACAGTAATTCACTACTTAGGGAATTAACATATCTGCTACCTTTAAGTGAATAATGATACAAAACATGTTGAAGCGTCTAACAGCATCAACCAGTGTCAATAAAAACCAGAAATAAGAGCATAGCAGATGAATACACAGCCGTAATGCTATCAGATAAACAAAGAAGGGTAACTTTAGCAACAACATCTGTTTGTTTATTGATTTTTACCTGTGCAAAAAGCTTTCTTTGGCCAACTCAATTTTCAGTGTCCCCCCTTTCCATTTTGTTTTATTTAAAATTGAGATACCTGTAAAACAAGGAGACTGGAAATAAATATTTTCTACATTAAGAAAACCCCACATTAGACCTAACTATGTCTCCTTCTATGACACTCTGAAGTTTCTTTACCATCATCTCACACTTCATTACTCACTTAAGTTTGTATATGAAAGGCCTAACACCCAAATTTTGGACAAGAAGGACCACATTCAAAACTGAAGTTCAAGAGAGTCACTCGTGTCTGTATGGTTCAGCTCAAACACAAATTTGAAAATTCAGATACGTGTTTCCTGAAGTTTCTACCCTACTGTCAGATTTCACACAAAGTTAAGTGAAGAGCCTTTGAAAAACACAGTTGAGAAGAACTGAAAACCAGAGGGGAAGTGTTGTACTTGGAACTTAGGGGAGTATCAAGAGCTAGGTTAGCTTTTATTTGCCCTCAAACAGCTTTCCTACTCCTAATGGCACCAATTCCCTAGATAAAAAGGCATATTATCAATCCCTCTCTTCGGGTACAAGTACCTTCACCTGCCGTTTTGCTGCTACATATTACACGGGTGGTTTTATAACCCAGCTATTTTGGGATGTGTAAAACCGCTTTAGCAGAAGCATGCTGTCTGTAAACTCTCCTTCTGGGTTTCCTCTAATGTCAAATCAATTCTAACGTTTTACGGATCTGTTGAAAATGTTTGAAGCACATTTCCTATATCTTCTCATAAAAGGGTTAGGACAAACTCATAAATCACCTATTTCAGTCAAAAGGAATCTTTTAAATCTGCTTATAACTACTTACTGAAAAGTCCAGTAAAGCAACCGCCATAAGACTGCAGCTTAAAGAAAATGGAATGAATACGACAACAGAATTAAACAGGGTTTACCTTGACTGCATCCTGACTGGACAACATTAGACACATTATCAGTAATGCAACTTGTCTCAAAAACAT
Organism: Eurypyga helias; assembly: GCF_000690775.1. Lineage (NCBI taxonomy): Eukaryota > Metazoa > Chordata > Aves > Eurypygiformes > Eurypygidae > Eurypyga > Eurypyga helias. Next base: position 7,392 of record NW_010273957.1, read on the forward strand.
AAATTACTTAAAAAATTTAAAAAATACTTACACTTTTTAAGATCTGCATCAGAAATGCTGACACTGATGTAAGCAAAAGTTTTCATGGGGTTTCCTGCTCAATGACAAACATTCAGTCAATTTCTGCATACTTTCAGTATTTCTTTTAAATCCAACAGTTAAACTACTTCCTGAAAACAAACTGTCTCTGAAGTAAAAATTCCACTTCATACTACAAATTAAAAAACAATTCACTTTTAAAGGAAGATGCAAAATTGTTACCCTCATCATCTTTCCTGGTAATAATCTCCGCATCCAAAACCTGCCCAAACTTGCCAAACCTTTCTTGCAGTTCGGCCTCAGAAACCGTATGGCCAAGCCCTCCAACGTACAAGCGCTTTGCAGCTTGTTTCTTCTCCATGTCGACAAGTCAAGCTGTCGCACCTGCGACACACACTAGTTTTCTGGAAGAAGATAACAACAGTTCACTAACACTTAGACCGCGGGGATTAACGCAACCGTAATAACACACTGCGATGTGCCCACCAGGAACAAGTCCCTGAGGCCTCCTCCACCAGGAACAAGTCCCTGAGGCCTCCTCCACCAGGAACCCTTACGCTTTACGCCAGGCAACGTGCCCCGCTCCAGCAAGCGTTGCGTCGCCCTAAGTATCCAGGGATTCGGTGCTGAGGATTCAGGTTTTTTTGAAACCCTGAACCTCATGATTGGGTGCATGACAATAAGGCTTTCAGCAATGTAACTTTTCTAAAGGTTTTCCAAGCGGGTGCGAAGCGGCCACGAATCACCCACAGCCTCACTCTCACCTCCCAGGAGAGACCAAGTGCCCCCGCCGACCCAAGAGAACACTGTAACACTGCCGCACCGCCTCCATGTGCGATCCTGGTAGCGCAGCTTCCTTTATCTTCCCCCTCGCATCCCTTCCGAGCGCTCACTCCAGCAAAAAGGGTTCCGCCTCCTGCGGCCCGTGGGCCGGGATCGTCCCTTTCCGGCACCTGTTTCCGGCCGGTCACATGTGGCGGACGCACCGGGCTTGGGCCTTGTGACCGGGGAAAGCTTGGGCGTAACCAACCAGGAGGAAAAGCAGGGGGATTTTCCGCAAGAAAGACATAAGCCAAAAAGTAAGGAA
>NW_010273958.1:0-23530 GCF_000690775.1 Eurypyga helias
TTCCAACCCAAACCATTGTATGATTGTATGAAAATCCATACCCCTCGAATTTAAAAAGATTAAAAATGAAGTATTTTTACATTATAAACTGTTACTACTATAGTATGGTGCTTCAGAATATCACAGTCACATCTAAACATTCCTCTGAAAGTAATTATTAATATTTTTATTGTAATGGTATGAAGCTGAAAGTGTCAGACATGTCTGCATAAAGCTGTAGTTCAAACAGATTGTTGAGACTTACTTTACCTGCTTAGGATGATATGATTTGCCTAAGATCACCCTGGATATTGGCGTTAAGAAGTGAGTATCATCTTATTGGACTAGTAGTGAAGAACATTTACCTAAAAGTATTCAGATTAGGAAAGCATATGATTTGTATATTAATGAGTGTTGCAATTTACAGTTCACAAAGTTATATTTAAGTTTATGTATGTTATATATAGTAAAACAGCTGTGTTCAAGCAGTCAGTACTGTGGCTATTAAAAGGTACCTCAAAGCAAAATGTTTATTTTTGTAAGCCCATGTAACCATGTTTGCTTGTGCATGATCTGAAGTTTGCTGTCCAAGGAGATCAATATTTAAAGTCCTGAGAAGTGTCAGATTCTATTTGATACCTTTTTCTTCACTTTAGTGTTAGACTGTGTAAAGTGATATTTTAAAATAATAATAAAAATATTGCTTCTGGAATGAGATGAACATAAAATACTTATTCTAAAGAGATTTAATTGTGGCTTTTTTGAGTCAGAAGTTGATTAAATAAAGACTTCAAAAAGCCTTATGTACCTAATAGAGATCCAACTACTGTGATACTAGGACTCTGTAATTCTCTAACAGCAATCTGGTGTTTCAGTGTTGACTGCAGTCTGCTCGATGCAGCATGATGTCACAAAATCAGATTGGAAGTACTCCAAACAGCGCCTGTAATGTCCTTCTCTACGGTAGCCAGTGACAGATACAATCCTCGCTGTCTGTTGTTTCCACTTGCTGATAAATGAATGCAACATCTGTTACTTAATGAGTGTCTTAGGGAAAAGGGAGGAGGAGGGAATGTAAAGATCTAATTTTTTTTTTTCCCAACCCACATTGACCTGTATATTAACCTAGTTTATTTAATTTTCATCAAAAGAATGTGTAGTTTCATGTGGGAAAATTTGTGTCTGTTCTTGTATTTTGCTAAATAAAGTAGGGCATGTCCTACAACATGTTTTGGTATAAAAGAAATTCAGTTGTTGGGAACCAAGTGTGCAAACACAAAATCACGGACCTGATTCTGCATCTGACTCTGTAGCTGTCATCTGACTTTTGAGGGAGCTATTTCTTACATGACCTGCCTTCTTGCAGAACAGTGCTTGGCACATCATGTGTATGTGCCTTCCAGCAGTCCCTCAGCAGCGTGACAAGTGTAAGGTGTATGCGTGTTCTCCCGGAGATGACTAACTGAATCGGAGCAGAACCCCTCAGTTGAACCACTACCTTAAAAATAAACAAAGAAATTCCTTGACCCTGAACTCTTGAGGTCTTTGTTGCTCCCAAATTGGAGATTTGCAGTATTATTGCAATTTCAGGATGATTCCATTAAAGGTGAGTATGTGTTACTGAGGACCGGTTGACTGCATGAGTCCCCTGGGATTTGCAGAGCAACCATTCCTTGCTGTGTGAGTCAGCAGTGTGTTCAGCAGCACACAACCTTTCTTTATTTGGTATTTGGCTTCTGAGCTCCTTGATCCCACTCTGCTGACCCTACCAGGACTTCTACATGTCACATGGAACAGCAACAGATAAGCCAAAGTCATCTTCACCCAGCATTTCTGGGGAATTCAAGTATGAAGAAATTGAATTACAGTATATAATGATGAAAGTGGTTGAGGACACTGGGGGAGAGGTCTAGGTCAGTACCATTGGTAAGTGTAAGCAGGTAGAAGTCACAATTCAGGATAGATTTAGAGGCAATGTGGGTGAATAATGAAAAAGTTTCAACATGTTTAAGGGTCAGCATTTTCTGAAAGAAACTACATATATGAGCAGATGGTATCATCCAAAGTATTTGGGTAGATTTTTTGCCAAAGGCTCTTAAAAGAATTTGAGCTGCTATGATATAATGGGAGATCCATACCTGTGTAAAAACTGGTTAAAAAGAACAGGGAAAAGGACAAAAATAAATGCCCTGTTTTCATACTGAAGGGAGGTTGACAATAGAATCCCATAAGGATCTGAACTGAGGCCTGTCCTCTTAATATATTCATAAATCACTTAGAAGAGGAATGAATAATGAGGTGTCAAAGTTTGCAGACATTATAGGGTAATTCAGGATAAGTAAAAAAAAAAAAAAAAATTCCAACTGATAAAATGGTAGTTAAGTTCAATGTAAATAAGTATGTATATGGAGAGAGGGAATCATCCTAAGTTTACATATAGACCTATGGTCCTTAACTTACGTTCCTAGTCAGAGAATGAAACCTTGTAATTGAAATAGATTGATGAAAATGAGCTCAGTCCTCAGTCACAGAAAGGGAAGTTTTAGGACTTGTTACAAACATAATTGAAAGGAAAAGATCAGGACAGCACACATAAGTAGGGTACAGTTCTGCTCAAATAATCATCGAGAGTTGAACAGATGTACTATTGCTCCTAAGTAGGAGTTGTCATATTAATCTAACAAGTAGAGAACATTCAAAACGAAGTAAGATGGTTTTCAGCATATGCGTAGTTAAGTTCTGAGATGAATTGCTATGGGTTTTGCAGCACAAGCCATCACATACAAGTATATACCCACTAGCTCAAGAAGTCTGAAGGAAAATAGTGGAAGTTGTAGAGGAGAAAATTAGTCCAAGTGGTGTATATGCTTCCCCTATCCTTATATTTTTTTCCATTATATCTTTTAATGTCTTGTTAACAAACAGCTAGTTTGCTAGATAGATTTCCCCCCCCTCCCCTTGACCTAGTATGGCAGTTTTTATGAACTTCTTCAGTATGAAAGCTCTTATTCTGACCTCAGGCTCTAATTTAAACTCTAATTAAATTCCTCTCATGAGGGAGAGTTAAGAGGGAAGGGAGAAGTAATATTTTTGGTACCTATCTTCCTGTGCTGGTAGTATTGATGTATAGTTCTCCTCTAGTCATGCTGAAACTGGTGATCTGGCCTTACTTCCAATATTCCTTTTGTCATACAGCTGTACGTAGATGTGAATTTGTTGTGTTTACTTTCCTGTTAACATTCTAATCCTGTTCTCCTGCTGCAGCACTACACTTCCAGCATGCCTAGTGCTTCTTTACTTCCTCTGCTCCTTGCATTAGGTTTAAGAAACTGATGGGAAGCTACAATGATCTGCTATAAATGGATGTTTGCTTCCAGCTTCACTGTGGAGCAGGAGATAAGGTTTGAAGCAATACTTACTTGAAGGCCTATCTAATTACGTAAACTAGTCTATTTATAAATATTATTCTCCCTTCTCTCTGAACTGTTTCAAATTAGAGCAGGTTAACTGTACTGGTTAATGAAGCAGTATTGACCTGACTGGGAACCTACACTAGAAGAACTTAACTGTATCTGTCCCTGAATTGAAGAAGAAAGTTCCTCTGTGCCATGGCTCATTAACTTTCAAGTAGACAACATGTGTGATATTAGGGTTGTTTGGGGCTTGCTAAGAAACAGTTTGTCTGTTAAATAAGATTAAGTCAGAGACATGCCTTGGTGTGAAAATTGGAAGATTTTTGATGATCCTTGGTTCTGATGGCATTCATTGGTCTTGAACTGCTCTAGACAGCTGTCTGCAATACAGTAAGGGAAACATTTTTATTCTTCAAAGTAAATTGTCATCTGCAACTTTAAACACAAAATTGTAGGTCATCTTTTAAAAAATCAAAAGAAGAATCCATAGAACATCATTAAGATAAATGCTAAATCTTTCATTTTTATTGTAATATTGTGAGAAAGCACTGTGGGAAGTGGAAGGTCAGATATGGTGTACTTATAGCATTTGTTTTCTAGGCACTGAAGACTGTGCCCTGACATGCTGCTCTTCTGTTTTTTAGCCAGACAAGGGCAGGTTATCATCTGCTGAGATTAGACTTCATTAATTATCTGTATTTGAGATACTACAGGATACTCATATATGTTTAGTGTCACCAAGGGGTGCTAGGAACTCTACTGAAGTGTAGACTGAATTTTCCTGATTTCAACCACTTGTGACTTCACTGTATACTGAAGTGAAGTATCCTTCACAATCCTTTCCTTTTCAGGTGGGTCAAAATCCTCTGTTAAATTTGGGTCTTATCAAAAAACTAATCCAAGAATTTTTCAAGTAGGGTATTTGTAAAAAATTAAGTTTCTGATATCAGTTTTGCAACACCAGAAAATGCAGAAATTATTTGAAAATGATTAATCTATAAATAGAAGATTATTTATACCGACTTGTGAATCTTAACTAGTTGATTGAAAAGTACCCTGTGGTTTACCTAAACCACACTTCATTTACAAAAAAAGTGACACTGCTGTTACACAATGTCAAAAGTGAGCAGTGATAACTTCCCAGTGAAGAGAAACTGTGTTTGCATTGGGGAATTTGATTTTGAAGGCATGAATATCTATTGTTGTGGGTGTACCCCAGTAGGCAGCTAAGCACCACACCACTGCTCGCTCACTCCCCCTCAGTGAGGTGGGGGAGAGGATCATAAAGGTAAAAGTGAAAAAACTCATTGGTTGAGGTAAAGACAGTTTAACAGGTAAAGCAAAAGCTGTGCATGCAAGCAAAGGAAAAGAATGAATTCATTCACCACTTCCCATCAGCAGGCAGATGTTTAGCCATTGTGAGGAAAGCAGGGCTTTGCAATGCAAAACAATTACTTGGGAAGACAAATGCTGTAACTCTGAATGTGTGTCCCCCTTCCACCTCCTTTCAGCCAGCTTTTATTGCTGAGTGTGATATCATACGGACTGGGATATCCCTTTGGTCAGTTGGGGTCAGCTGTCCCAGCTGTGTCACCTCCCAACTTCTGCACCTCCAGCCCACTCGCTGGTGGGGTAGCATGAGAAGGAAAGGGCTTGAGGCTGTGGAAGAACGGCTCAACAATAGCTAAAAACCCCTGTGTTATCAGCGCTGTTTTGGTCAAAAAGCCAAAATGTAGTCCTATACGAGCTACTATGAAAATAAATTAACACTATCATTACCAAAACTAGTACATGAGGCTTTTGCAAAACACAAATAAAAATTAGTTAACTTGCAATGTAAAGATTAACTCCCTCCCCCATCCAAAAAACACCCCCAACCAACCCAAAATTTATATTGGTATTTAAAAATATATGAGTATTTCCACTAGTTCATGTATCTGTATGTCTTTCCAGATTTTACTTTGAAGCAGAAAATGTGTTTTTTTACTTCCTGATATTTTTCTGAAGAATTAGTTTGACTTAATTGTCAGGATGTATTCTATAAATACATTAACAGCAGAAGGGGAGGGCTAAAGGAAAATCTCTAGTCTTTCTTGGATGTGGAGGGAAACAGTGACAAAGAATGAGGAAAAGGCTGCATCACTTAATGCCTTCTTTGTCTCAGACTTTAATAATAAGACCCCATGTTTGTGGAGTGTTCAGCCTGGAAGACATGGATAGGGAGCAGAATGAAGCCACCATAATCCAAGGGAAAACGGTTAGTGACCTGCTGCAACCACTTAAACCCACACAAGTCTATGAGGTCAGAGGGGATCCATGGAATGGTACTGAGGGAGCTGGCAGAAGTGCTCACCAAACCACTTTTCGTCATCTAACAGCAGTGCTGGCTAGCCGGGGAGGTCCCAGTTGGCTGGAGGTTAGTCAATGTGACTCCCATCTGCAGGAAGAGCCGGAAGGAGGATCCAGGGAACTATAGGCCTGTCAGTCTGACCTTAGTGCTGGGAAGGTTATGGAGCAGATCATCTCGAGTGTCATCAGGCATGTACAGGACAGCCAGGTGATTAGGCCCAGTCAGCATGCGATTATGAAAGGCAGGTCCTGCCTGATGAACCTGATCTCCTTCTGTGACAAGGTGACCTGCTTAGTGGATGATGGAGAGGCTGTGGATGTTGTCTGCCTAGACTCGTAAAGCTTTTTACCCTTTCTCACAGCATTTTCCTGGAGAAACTGGCAGCTCATGACTTGGATAGGTGTGGGTGGCCACAGCAGAGACACCACTGAGAGGCTGCAGCCCATGGACTACTTGTACCAGAGCAGGGGACACCCCTCAGTTTCTGTTGCATAATGATTCATTTCTTGATGGACATGTCTTTAAAAATATACAGTATAAATAATATTTTTTCTTTAAAAGAGCTGCTTGAGAGATCCGGCTAATTAAAAGAAAAAAAATCTTACATGGTTTGCATGCAGCCCAAATTAGGCAGTTTAACCCCTCATGTCTATGCAATCAATGTGTTAATCTATAATGAGTCTGCTAAACAGACCAGAAATTTGTTCTAGTTACTGTTTCACTTCAACTTGGTATCTTTTAACTGTATTGAATTGTCAGTGGTAGTCCTTTGTGTTTTTGCTGTTGTGTAACTTCTTTATGTGGTGTGTCATTCACCTAAAGACAAGACCATAGTAGATAAAGCAAAGTTAGGACCACTGTATTTTAAAATGTTATCTGATGCAACCAAAATACTGTATATAAAATTAGCAAAAGCTTAGTGTTTAGTTATAAAAAACCCTGTATTTTTGAAATGCCAAAGTTGTCTCTTTTGTACTAATATCTTGATTTATGTTAGATTAAATGTATCAGTATTACAAAATACTTGAAGAGTAATATTTTTTGTTTTGGTTTCAACTTGTGTAAAGTGTGCTTGTTTTGTCTAAGACAGTTTTTTAACTCTAGCAGTTAGTACTAGGGTATGTTTTGGATTTGTATTGAGAAGAATGTTGATAACACACTGATGTTCTAGTTGTTGCCAAGCATTGTTTACATTAAGCCAAGGACTGGGAGGAGACACAGCCAGGACAACTGACGCAAACTGACCAGAGGGATATTTCATGCCATAAGATGTCATGCTCAGTATATAAACTGGGGACAGTGATTGCTGCTCAGGGACTGGCTGGGTGGAGGTGGGCAGGTGGTGAGCAGTTGTGTAATTTTTTGTTGTTGTTGTTTCCTTTTTCATTACACCTTATCATTAGTATTATTTTTGTTACTTAATATTGTTAGTTTCATTGTTTTATTTAATTTCCTTTATTTTCAGTTGTTAATCTGTTCTTATCTTAACCCATGAGTTTTCTTACCCTTTTTCTCCAATTCTTTCCCCCATCCCACTGGGGAGGTGGGAGGTGAGTGAGCAGCTCTCTGGTGCTTAGTTGCTGACTGGAGTTAAACCATGACTTTTACATAGAAATTTTTATCATAAGTGGATGCAATATGGAGCTGGGCTTTTTTTCTTTTCCTTCATCTCCCTCCACCCCCCAAGTAAAAAGTCTAAATAAAATCTGAACCTAATTGTTCAACAAAGGATTACTTCAGGTTCTTATTATTTAGGGTCATACAAATACAGGAGACGTGTATATCCTAATTCCTGTAGATGTTTTTACAGGAGACTCATTATCCTGATTTAATAAAAGGCAGATAATACACTTTATTTACTGGGTTCAGATAAGAATGTTATGGATGAAAAACTGCATTAACTACTAATACTTCTATTAAGTACCTCATCCTGTCCCAGGGTTCACATTTCAAATTATGCATATGTGGACAATCACTCCAGTGCCAATTACGGCTAGCAGTATATTAGCAGAACTCATAGTGTAATATCTGTAAATCTTAATTGCGCAGCAGATGGAATTTGAAGCTGTTGTGGTTTAACTCTGGCCAGCAAAATACCACAAAACCGCTCACACACACCCACCCCCCACACACCTTCAGCGGAGGGGGGGAATTGGAGGGGAAAAAAGAGAAGAAAGCTCATACGATTGAGATAAGAACTCGGAAAGCTAACTCTTCTGGTGCTTACTAGCCATGGCTTCCATCAGGTACCACAGAATAGTACTGTAACTACATCAGTGTTAGGTAGTTGTATGTTACATTACATGTTATGTTATGACATACTCTTATGTATTGTCATGACATATGTTATGAAGCTCATGACTAATTTTCCATGAAAGTATTTATATATACATGTTTAATTATATTGTTTTGTACCTTGGTGGTGTTCAGTGCATGTATGTGCTATTTTGGTAGCTATTTTTAGTCTTTTGTTTGAATTAGGTTGATACAAATACAAGTCCAAATTACTTGCTTAACTGTTCTCACCAGCATCTTAACATCACATGCAGTCCTGCAGCAACCAACAGTTTCTGTGTTAATTGTTGCTGTATTTAGTTTTTCCAGTGTTTTAAGATCTGGCCTTTACTTTCCTTCAGAATGAATCAGTAGATAGGGATCGTTTTTCTTTTTTAGTTAGGGACAATTTCAGTATCAGTTCAAATTTGTGCTTTTAATACTGGACAGACTGTAGAGCCCACAACATGAAGTGCAAGAACATCATTCAGAATGCTAAGGGGACACCTAGTGAAGGGAGCGCTATGCATGTTTATGCAGTATTGTTGGATAAAAGTGTAGCAATGCAGTGAAATCAAAGATGTGTTCATAACTCCTTTAGAAAGAAGTTCTGTGTCATTGCAGTCATCAAGTTTGCACTTCAGAACCACCTCCTCAGTTTTTTTCATAGTTGCTGTTACTCAGCTAAATATTTCATTTCTTCCTTACTTCCCTTCTCTTTTGGGATCCCTACTGAAAATATGGGAAAGCATGGTATCAGATTTCCATGATTCATTCTAGGCATCCGTTAATGTGTCAGCACTGTTTTCAGACCATTCTCAGACAGTGTTGAGAAATGCTATGGTTAATAAGGTTGTTAACATGTCAGTCTTTTTCCTAGTTGCATATAATTTTTTCCTTTATGGGAGAAGGAGGGGATAAGCACATTTAACACATTTCACTGAATTGTTCAATGGATGAACTGTTTTGCCTCTACCTCCTTTGAAGACATTTCCTCTATAAGCACATAGTGCTTCTGGTCAAGGGAGTCTGTATTTTCTGTTGCCTGGGTGCTCAATTACTACTTGTGTCCAGAGAAGGCTCAAAAGAAGTATTGGATAAGTGTTAATCGAGTTGTGTGTTGTCACCCCCCCACCCGCAGTTTAAACCTTTCAATTACACTTTTGGACAGATGTTCATGTCTTGTTGCACTGCAGTTTCCTGTAAAGGAGCTGCATGGGTATTGTAAAGGAGCTGCATGGGCATGTCTTTCGTCCAGACCAGATGCCTGCTTCATTATAGCTGGGCATTTATCAGTGCCTCGATGGATGTGTAGCTAGCTTACTAAAGGCTTTCATCATTTCTAACTGTTATACCACCTCAATTAATGACTATATGAAGTTGGGGCATAATCTCTTTTATTGAACACTGCTCAGAAGACAAATCTAGGATCTACCTATGTCATAACATAGGCAGTAAACACAATGGCTGTCAGGTAAACAACAGCTTAAAACAGGCTTAATCTGGTGGAAAGCCTTTAATTGATAGCAGCTCCATGCTTCATAAACTTGTCATCTGTGATAGGCTTTGGCTATAAGAGATTATTTCTGTACAAATACTGGTAAGATCATGCACGACATTTATCACCTGAATAACATAATTAAAGTTCACAAGATTCTGAAAGAGCATCTTTCCAATCATGGCCAGCAATGAGACTCCACTTTGCTGTACCATTTACATTTTTCTTCTATACAAAGGCACAGTAAATGAAGCCTAAATCCTTCTAGGAAAGTTTCTCAATTCCAAATTCAATACAAAATATGTCATAACTGCTCACATGGCTTTTAGTGCACCTGAAAGATTTTTAGCAGAGGTAAATGTCTTCTGTGGATATCGGCTGTTCTTTGTTGACAGTGAACCTTATCCATGGTAACTTTTCCTTTTGAAAGAGTTGCAATTCAGTGGTTGGTGGGTGTTATGCGGAGGAGAGGTGAAAAAGAAATACTAACTACCAAGCAGTCCCAAAAGAATAGCTGTTCTTGTGGCAGTGCTTGTGCTAAAATAGAGTACTGCTCTTAAATTTTCTGCTGGCACTTACAGATCAACATAAATATTCTGCAAAACTAGCAGAAGTCTTTGGTGATTATTTTTAAAGATGTTGTAAGATTTCATAGTCTCTTGAAATGTTCATGTCGATTTGGACCATTTACCTTATGAAGTTTCAGGTTAGCTAAACCCTGAACATATTAAAAAGAAAAAAAAATAGCTAGCACAGTCCATTTTTGATACTTTTTCTCTGTTTTTGTTTCTGCAATAAAAACAATGATTTTTTTTTTTTGAGGTTTTAACTTGCATAATACTAACCTTTAAGCAAAGCAGGGAATTCAAGGTAGTATCTGGAAATATGAAACATGCAGGAATAACTGTGAGTTTTAATATAATGGGATATGAAGTTGTCATGGTTTAACCCCAGCTATCAATTAAGTACCACACAGCTGCTTGCTCACCTCTGCCCTCCTCAGTGGAGGAGGAGAATCAAAGGAAAAGACAAGGAATTCCATGCGTTGAGGGAAGAACAATTAAATAATTGCATATGAATGAATGAGTTAGTGATACTAATAATACTAACAATACAAATAATACTAATATTACTGCTAATATTATGTAATGATAATAATACTACCACTACTAATAATAATCTGTATGGAAAATAATGAAAAAGAGAACAGCTACAACTGCTGACCACCCGCTGGACCGATGCCCAGTCAGGTCCCAGGTGCCGAGAGTCAGAGCCTAAGACCTTGGCCAAGCACAAGAGAGACATCACACCAGAAACAAAGAGAGCCCCAGCAAGCAAGAGCGCGATTGAAAGAGAAAGCAAGCCCATGACCCCCTGCCCACCCCCAGCTCATTACTGAGCATGACGTTTTATGGAATGAAATGTCCCTTTGGTCACTTTGCATCAGCTGTCTGGACTCTGTTGTCTCCCAGCTTCTTCTAGAGAAGTTGAGAACACAGGTGCAGTATGAGAAACTGAAAAAGGCCTTGAATTGGTATAAACATTCCTTAGCAACAACAAAAACATTAGTGATATCAGTAGTATTCTCAGCACAAATCCAAAACATAGCCTCATAATAGGTACTGTGAAGAAAATAAACTCTAACCCAACTAAAACCAACACACAAGTTAAGCATATCTAATGCAGGTCTTAGCCCAATATGATTAAGTGTCTAAATTTTGTAGCAGGTGAAAAGAGACTTTTTCATTTGCCTAGCATCCAGATGGTACATAGAGGAAAATAGGTTAATCCCTATTTTGTATACAGAACTAGTACGTACTTATTAGCAGATTTCTTCTCCATGGCAATATCAGTCTGGTTACAGTAGAGCTCTGTTCCATTGCTGTTCCAGCATTTCTGGTTTTTATAAGGATCTTGCATTACATCTAGATCTCTGTGACGCTGGAGTTCTTGAATGCTATGATAGATCTTTTCCTAATCAAATCCTTCATAAAAAACAGTATTAAAAGATGCTTTGAATGTTTTTCATTATATCATGGATATTCTGTCGAGAACTATCGTAAGAGTAGTCTGCTTCACTGATAACACTATTTGCAAAAATTAAGTCCTTCACTTATGGTAGAAAGAGAAAGGGAAATTTGAAGGTAATCATGCTTGAAAATTGTGTTCTGATACCTTATCTTAAATATTTACTCTGACTTAATAGTAGTTGTAGAATTTGCTTTGGAAATGTACGTGTGTGTATCCAAAGGTTCTTTTCCACAGGCTAGATGTACTCCAGAGAAAGCAGTCCACATAAAGGATATCTGCAGCTGTTCACAGAGTTAGTAGGATAAAGTGGATACTCTTCAGGTTCTGAATCACTCTCGTTCTGAAAAGATGTTGCTAGAAGGACCTCGAAAGCAGAAGAGGCTTCTGATCTGCTTTTTCCCAGAGCAGTGGTGGGATATATGGAGGACACAGGTTGAACCAGATATGGAATGATCTTGCTGTGAGGCAGCTGGACTTCTTCCAGAAGTGTCAAAAATGTCCATGTTAGTTAAAGGCAATCACACTCCTTTTCCATAGACAGAAAAGTCAGCTTCATCAAGGGAAAAAATAAATTAAGCTAAAAAATTAATGTTTTATTTTGGTTTGTTTGTTTTAAATTGGTGATGCTAAGGTCTGGGTTTGTTGAATTTTTCATGTCTGTACTACAAAATGTAAGAGTAATTACTGCTTGTTGAAAGTATCCAGTGGCCTCTTCCCCACCCACCCCCCTTCACACACACACCCAGTTGTAAGAATGCACTCTTCTCTTTTTTGCCCTTTTTTTTTCTTAGTCAACAACCTGACTATTTACAAATCTGCTATGAAATGAATACAGATTCCTTACAGATAATAGGATAGTAATTTTAGATGTTTTAAATGGCTTTCAGTAAGAGAAGTTCACTTTAATTTTTTCATTGAAAGAATACAGACAGCAAATATTTCTAAGTCAAATGAATTGGTAGTTTGAACAATCATTATAGAAGTTTTCCAAAACAGGAAAATTACATTTAACGAAAGGATAATATTTTGTTTTAAATATTTTAAAATGTAATTTTCCTCCTTAAATGACTTGTTTGTCTTTAGCCTTCTGGAGTATTGAATGCAGAAACAAGAATAGGCTAATAGTGTCTGTGGAAGAAAGATCACTGCTTCTTTGGTGCACCAAGTCAGAGATGTAACAAAGTTCACCATTTTCCAGTATTGCTACTGGTAAAATCTCTTTCTCAGACTTGCATCAAAATCCATGGTTTGTTTCTGGGCCTAGTTTGTAGAGCTTTAGCTTGTTGTCTTTTCTCATAAGAGATGTGGAAAAGGCCATAGAGCACTCATTCTTACATCTAAAAATCAAATTAGTGCTTGCAATTAGTTGTCAGAAGTAAGGCAGACTGAAGCCCCAAGCAGAAACCACAGCGATCCTTTTTTTTTTCCCCCTCAAATGTTGATGACTTTGAAATTAAACCCTAGTTTTTTATTTAATTGTGTGACTTAAGAAATCAGAGCCGATTTGAATATAATGATTGAATGATTTGGTATACTTGGCTTAAAGTGCTAATTTCTGGAGACTATTTAGGGGGGTAGAGAGTACACATCCAAGCCTTTGTGAGTCTGATAAAAACTTTTCTAAAATTAGGTCTTACTCTTACTTTAAATAAAAGTAATTTACCAGAGGAGTAAGTGTGTATTTTCAGAGTATCTGACTCAATTTAATTGTGTTTCGGCAGTCAGTGTATCTTCTTCCACTTTGTGCTTTTGCAATTATGTTCCATAAATGAAAACTCAATGCTTGGTAGCTATTAAGATATTCTAATATGTACACAAATAATGCCTCATTGATGAGCTTGATGCTGCCTTTCTAGCAGGGAGCATCAAAGCCTAGTATTTTAGAACTGTGTTTGTTGGTAAATATGTGTAATTTTAGGTGTTCTGATTACAGTTCCTTAAAATCAGCTTTGCAGTTTAAAACAGCTTCAAAAATAGTGCAGGAGGTTGGAGACTGAGTTGACTGAGTTCCTGGTTCTTCATAAAATTAGAACTAGTAGATGCATTTAGATTAAAAAGGGAAGTGGGGTTTATTTTATTTGTATCTTAGATACTTTCAGAAGTTTTGCATGAACTGATAATGATACAGATGAAGATACTAATAAGCTTTAAAAATATAATAAGGAATTCTTAATAATAGAAAGTAGGCATCCAAAGTTTTTCTCTTATTCACAAGATACTTCTGTGTTGAGGGGTGGCTTAGCCCTTCAGCAAAAAGACTTGAGCAGTTATCCAATGGCTTTTGTCTGTTTAGTTACATTTATCTGTAAAACTTTTGATGTGTTACTTAATTAGAGCATTGCTACAATTTATTTATTTAAGATCCAAGTTTATGTGATGATTTCAAATGTAATTTTAAAATTAGTCTTAATATTTGTTTACTATTAAAAAAAAAGAAGAAATTTCTCAAAGACTTAAACAGTTCTAGATGCGAGGAGTTGAATTGACCTAGATATGTGATGTTTTCTTGGTTTAGTCTTGAATGACTTAGATACGTGGCGTTCTCTTCTTTTGTCTTCTTTCTGAAATATAGGCCAGGCTCTCTGAAAGTAGGAATAATTTTTTGAGTATATTCACACTTTTGGTGGTTTGAGTTCCTTCTGTAACTGTTTCAGTAGAGCAAAGTGTTTGTTAAGCACATAAATTCAGTTAGTTGTAATTACAAGCAATTAATTTACAACAATAGAAAGGAGCCTTTTGTTGCAACGAGTATTATGCAAGGACAACAGAAAATTCTGGTTTTTCGTTGGTTTCTGTCTGTCACTTGAGCAATTACTGTGCTGCTTAATATACAGGGAATCTTGCTCTGCTGGAAGTCTTGATAATGATCCTTCAGGGCGCAGCATCTGTAGGTCTTCTCAGAAACAGAACTGTATTGTTGCAAGCAAATATAAGCTGCTGCTTTGCCCGCTGTCCCCTTTCTTACTGCAAAGACAAATAGTAGGTGTTTGGGGAGAGAGGAAGTTGCTACCTAGCAAGTTGTTGAGGCTCCATGCAGGGCTTGCAGGACAGAAACTTCAATGTAGTCCAACGATGGTTTTCATTTTCAGCAGAAATAAAAGAGCCAACTATACATACAGTACACTCATTTTGATCAAGTACAATCTACAACTTGTGAAGGAGGAGGTAAATTATGGTAATCATCTCCATACGTGGCACATTAGAGGTAAACTTTTTGCAGTGTTTTCTTTAGAGATATGACTGAACAATTAGTTTTGCTTTGATATTTCAGAGATTTTTCTTTATTTTTAACTGACTTGGTAATAAAGGGAAATTCACTGACTGCAATCTTGGTCAGTTAGGAATTTGTGCTGTGTCTTTTCACTGTCTCCTGCTTACTAAGGGAAACTTGGGGAGGACCTTTCTAGTGACATTGCATTTATAAGTGTTAACACTGACCATTGCCACTGGGTGGGAGAAAACCATCCGTATCCTGTCAGAAATGCATCTGTGTTGGCAAATACTGTTTGCTTAGAGAGCAAACACTGCAGCATTTGAAGCTGTAACTTCCTGAGGAGCAATAAGGGCTGTTGCCACCAAACTTCCCTTACTATGATAAACAATACTGAAAGTGAGAATAACAGCATGGGAAGTTTCTTTTAGAAAAATGAAATACTCTGTTCAGTATTACAAAATTGGAAATACAATTAAAGATGACAAAATAGAAAAATGTACTTTTAGATTATGCTTAGACTTTCAGATTAATGACTGAATCATTTTTTCATCTTTTGATGTACCAGCTGAAAACAACTACTGGTGAAGCTTTTTGTTTCTATAGATTGTCATGAGATGGCCTTAGCTTTCATGTTTTGTGCCAAATAAGCATCTCACTTCAGGACTTATATTGTGGCTGGCTATGAAAACCTATTTTTAATCCAATTTCATGATGAAATGAAAATAATTTAAAAAGCAGATTTAATAAATGGAACATTTCCATTCTGTCTTGTACTCTGAAATGGTGTTTTTCCCCTCATTTCATAGAGGTTTCTTGATTTCACATTTCAAATTAATTATTTAATTAGCCAGAAAGAATAGTTATTAGCTAGAAATGATAGTTTTCTTTAAGTCAAAGATCTTCAAGAGCATGCAAAATTTTATAAATAATCTGTTGCAAAATATTTATTATAGATGCATCTCACTGAACCTGAAAGTCACGGTGTCTTCTCACATTGACCACAGTAGACACTCTAGGCAGTTAAACCTGGCAGCTTGACTACATTTTCTAGACTACACTGTCCCTGCTGGAGCTTCATTTTGGAGTTCAGCTATCATAGTTGATCAAAGACTGAAATTGAAGTCTTAGACTAGTTACATTAGGTAGATGAGGAAAAGCAAGTGACTATGAAACTACTAGTCAGTCCAAGAAGAGAAACTGCTGAAGCTTTTAAGTAAAATAAGTATATTTATCACTTCTCTTTTGCTCCTGAAGTTCAGTAAATTCTTGTATATTTTAACACCTGAGTTTTTCAGGAATTTGGAACTGAAAGTAGAAATTTTAGCCAAAGGAGCATGCCATCAGTTTATTCCAACATTGAAGTAAATACTTAATGAAAAATTTATATCACTTTTGGAAGGCCTTATCCTATTAGAAAAAAAATAAAGAAGAACTGGCCAACACAGTGCCTATATTTGTTGGGAACTGAAATAAAACTGTGGAGAAAAGTTATGAATATTTAATTGGTCAAAGTCTGATCCAAAATCTTCATTAGATGAAGATAGGTAGAGTTTTTCTAATTTTAAGTCATTTGAAATTTTTAGGCATTATACTAGTATAGAAGTAAGAAAAGTATGTAATGTTCAGGAAAATGTTTGAAATATCTTTGCATTGGATTTCAAATTAAAACTTGAAAGTTTGCCTTTTAAATTACAGATGGATATATTGTCTTTTATATATATGTATTTACTGTACTGAAACTTTAACATCCTTACTTGAAGTACATTCTGTAATATTGGTTTTGGTTCCAAAACCACTTAATACATTTGATCATTTTATTTTTAGTTCCCGGCATCCAGAAATACTTAACAGGGTGTCTGTATAAGTCTTGTAAACATTTACTTGAACACTGTCGTCACTAACTCACTTCGTCTCATTGAGGTTTTGAAGGAAATGATTGTACACTGTAGTGAATGAAAAGAGGTGCTTAAGTAAAAGTTTGAATGTCCAAGTTTACTGTTTTGGTGCTGTCATTGTTCAGAATATTAGTTTTTACCTTAGTTGAAACCATTATTTGTATTAAATGTTAATTATATTTGAAGTTAATGCATTATTGAATGTATTGATTATTCAAAGGGCTTTGAAGTACCATCTGAATTGACCGACTGTAGTCTAGCTCCGGTCTGCTTGTTTAAAATGAGAAACAGTTCGATGCGGTCATGCAAATTTAAGTTGATGAGTTAACTGTGTGCTATGACTCTGTTTGCCAGACAAGGCAGATTTAATTAGTGAAGTCATTATGACATTTAAGTGAAGTGTGAACAGAAAAACATCTCTGTGGACTTGGTGGCTCTGTTCATTCACTTCCAGGTACTACTTCTTCCACTGTAGTACAAAACACTAGGTAGAGGAAAGAAAGCAGACTGCATTGCTAAACCTGGGAAGATGCAGTCCCTGAGCTCCTGTACTGCTTCTGCAAGTTCCTCTTCAGTGGGAGCAGGGATGAAAGCCTGAGAGGATAGGGGAATTAGAGCAGCATAGTCAACCTGGATATGTTGCTCCATATCATTCCAGCAATTGGCCATGGTCTCCACTGATCAGCAATCACTCCGCATCCTGGTGTTCTAGCCATTACCATCAGCTTCAACATCATTATCATCCTGAAATCTCTGCTGTCCTCTACCAAAGTGTCATCATTCCAACCATCCTGGATATCTGACTGTTTCTGGAACTGGAGCAAGTTCTGAAGCAGTAGCTTAATCCCTTTTGCCACTCTCAGTTCCCTTTGAGTATTGATGTCACTCAGATACAGGGTAGAGACAATTACTCCAGCTAACATCATGGGGATTACGGAAGACTAAACAGGAATTAAGCTAGTTGGAGGAGAGAAGTCATCCAACCTCCAACCGTCACATCTTCTGATTTGTTTGTTGCAGGAAAAGGTGCTGCATTAATAGCAAGAAAATGTATTTATACATTTCTGTTTACATAGTATTAACTTAGTCTACACTATTAATGGCATTTTCTCTAAATAGAAATTATGTCTGTTTTCTCCAGATTACACATATTTTTCAGTAAACTAGCAGTATGGATAAACTGAATTCATTCAGAATAGTTTAATAGGCATAAATTTCTAGGTCAGAAGGCATATAGTAAACAAGGATGAAATACATAGCTAAAGAGAAAATTGCTGTCAATTCACAGTTTGAGTAACATATATGGGTAAGGTTTTAGCTGAGTAAACTTCTAAAAAGTGATGCATATGTAAAAGGCAGCATAAGTACTTGGCATCTCACTTTAGAAAACCCCAGAATTTTCACTGTGCATCTTCTAATTTTTTTTCTCTTTCTCCTTTAGTTTGAGGTTAGAAACCTGTTCCAGGGGAAATAATTTTTCCAGTCAGAGTGGCTTTCCTGAAATTATCCTAGGTGAAAAGCTGAAATCATCCCAGTGTAAACAATGATGTGATCATTACTCTGTTAATTTAGAGAAAGGAATGGGTGGATTGCATGACTGCAAGAGAATGTAAATAATATTTATCTTTCTTTTTGTATTCTGTAATACAAATGTCAGTCTGCTAGATATTCCACTTCAGAGAGGAAAGGGGAAATCCCATGCTGAAGTGTGATTTATGTGACTTCTTTTCACTGTGGTAATAATTATTGTGGCTTTTGTGTCTGTTTCTTATTAGAGAGAAAGCATGGTATGAGTTTAGGTGTGTGTCAGGCATAATTTGTGTTTAATACACAGTAACCTTGAAAGAGAGGTAATTATTAAATGTTATATAAGCAGATTTTTTCATAAACTTCAGCCTGAATGACCATCAGTACAATGCCAGAGTTGTTCCTCCGAAATTGATCTCTTATGTGTACACTTATTCATGCATGCACAGCAAATCAGAAAAGGTTTCTGTTAAATAAAGATTTACCAGTAAAAAAAATAGTATTAACAAATGTGTAATAGTGCCATCTGCTGACCCCTGTCATAACGTAACTAAGTTGTCTGCGTGGGCATTGGAGAACTCATTACTGAGAAAAGTAGAACTCTCCAGTCAGTTGACCTAAACTGACAAAAGAGCCAAATTTGGTAAGGGGAGTTAATACACTTTGAACTTATAGGAATGTAATGAAAAACAAACCCAAATAGAACTAGAAGTAAATGTTGATCACAAGAAGTTGCTAAGAATTTTCTTAGCAATATGATTTCTTGGCAATACGATTTCTTGGCAATGATGAAATTTCACAGTAAATTAAGGTCAATCTGGTATTTCTGTGCTGTTGAAAAATGTTTCGGACTTTGGGCTTGCAGTCATCATTTACAGTTTTCCTGTCATGTGGTGAGACAAGTGCATTGAGAAGACACATCCATTTGCAGGTATAGGAGTTTGTGGGTAAGAGAGAAGTGGCGGTTAACACTGCTTGTTTCAGTGGCAGCGTGTTCTTGGGCTGCCTTAAGTTGGTCATGAGGTTGTCTTTATTAAAGACTTTGAGTCATTCTGAAGACCTTTCTGTCCTATTGACTGTCCTCCTTTACTCCTGATCAGCTTTCTACAGAGTTTTCATATATTATGCCTGTTCTTAGAGGAACTTCTTGTAAAGGTTGCTCTCACTAACAGTTATGTAGAAATGCACTTACATTTGGATTGAGTTGAGGAGTAAGATGGAGAGAAAAATATAAACTTTAAAGTAATTGTGTGCAACATCTGGTAGAGCAGTGATCTTGGACCTCAAGTTGATCTCAGAAGATTGTTTCAAAGTCCTGAAAACTGACTAACTGGCTGGGGAGAGATTACTGCAGGCATGTTTGTATATGTTTGGAAGGAGAGGCAACATTCAGTATTAGGTAAAATGTTTGTATTGCCATTGTTTTTATTTACATGTATCAACAGAGGGTTATAGTTGTTGCATTTCACATGATTTGACAAGCTTTAGAGAGAAAATTATACTAGCCTGAGTTGATTTTTCTTTGCATCGTAGGAAAACAAAGGCATGAAGCCAGTTGAGTGTGATGCTATTCTAAAAATAGTGAGCAAAGTAACTGCCAACCTTCTTATTGTCTAAGAATTACTTGGAAAGATTCATTGTTTGTGACACATTTACTCCATCATATGAGAAGAATTATTTTGCATAAGAAAACCAGGATTTCTAATATAGCAGGAACTGCTGCATTTGAGCACTGTACTTTTGTTGTTGCTGTTACTGGTTTCACGGCTGTTTCTTGTATTGCAATCACGAGAATTTTTGGAATTTTTATCTTTAATTTACATATTTCAGATTGTGGGTCTTGTACTCAGATTCTGTGTGAACAAGACAAAGCATGAATAAATACAGTTGCTGTCCTTTCCTCCTATCTTCAAGAATGTTGAGAAGGATCCGGGGATATACAGTCTCACCCTGATTCCTGGGAAGGTGGTGAAGCAGCTAATCCTGGAAACCATTTTCAGACATATGAAGGACAAGCAGATCATCAGGAGTGGTCAGCATGGCTTCACCAAGGGGAAGGCATGCTTGACCAACCTCATAACCTTTCTATGATGAAATGGCTAGCTTGGTGGATGAGGGGAGAGCAGTGGATGTTGTATACCTGAACTTCATGAGGCATTTAACACTCTCTTCCTTAGGATCCTCAGAGAAGAGCTGTTGATATACAGGCTGGATGAACAGTGAGGTGGATTAAAAGCTGGCTGAATGGCTGGGCCCAGAGAGTGGTGATCAGTGGCACAAAGTCTGGCTGGAGGCCAGTGGCTAGTGATGTACCCCAAGGGTCAATACTGAATCCAGTCCTGTTCTTCATTAATGATCTGCTTGATGGAGCAGAGTGTACCCACAGCAGGTTTGCACATGACAATAAACTGGAGGAGTGGCTGATATGCCAGAATGTCTTGCTGCCATTGTCAGGCTGGAGAAATAGTCTGACAGGAATCTCATGGTGTTCAGCAAGGGGAACTGCAAAGTCTTGCACTTGTGGAAGAACAACCCCATGCACCAATATATGCTAGGGTGCTAATCAGCTGGAAAGCAGCATGGTAGAAAAGGGCCTGGGGGTTCAGGTGGACACCAAGTTAAACGTGAACCAGCAACGTGCCTTGCAGCAGAGAAGGTAAATGGTATCTTGGGCTGCATTACACAAATTATTGCCAGCGAGTTGAAAGTGGTGATCCTTCCCCCTTTGTTCAGTGCTGGTGAGGCCACACCTGGAGTGCTATGTCCAGTTCTGGGCTTCCCAGTACACACTGGAGAGAGCCCAATGAAGGACTACAAGGATGATGAAGTTATTAGAGCACCTCACAGGACTGGAAAGGGTGAGAGAGCTGGGACTGTTTAGCCTAGAGAAGACACGACTAAGGGCGATTTTATCAATGTATATAAATATGTAGGAAGAGTGCAAAGAGCCAGGGGCTTTTTAGTGGTGCCTGGAGGCAGTGGGCAAAAACTGAAACACAGGACTTTATCAGGAAAGGTTTTTTTTATTCTGAGGGTGACTGCACTGGCACAGGTTACCCAGTGAGGCGTAGGAGTCTCTCACCTTGAGGATATTCAGAAGCTGCCTGGACATGGTCCTGGGCAAGTGGTTCTGTATGGCCTTGCTTGAGAAGGGTGTCTGGCTGAGATGACCTTCAACTTCCAGTCTTCACCATTTTGTGATTCTATGGTATGTCTTTGAATTTTTTAATAATAAACAAGCAAAACTTGTAAGCATGTTACTTTAAGCAGCTCCTAAAGAAAAATTCGTACTAGATTGCCTTGCTGCTTGATTAAATCTGTTTTAAACAAGTAATTGAGGTAGTGTTTTATTTTAAAGCTTTTGATCTTGTAGTGGAATTAGTCTGGGATGATGTAGCTTTAAAAACAATAAGAAAACCACCTGAACACACCCAAAACCCACCCACAAACCCAGCCTTCTCAACAAACCTTGAACGGGTGGTATGAAAAAGAGTTTACCTTCTCACTAAACTCCTTAAAGCGATATCCTTTTGGTGGTGAAAAGTTGCAAATTTCAGTGAAACCTGCTGTGTGGCTGTTGGTGTCTCTGCTGCCCCTGCCATTGTTTGGACACAGCTCTGTATCATCATAAAATACAGCTCTACATGTGATGGGCTGAATACCTCTCTCGATTTCACTGACTGAATTGTCCAGATTTTTACTGTCAAGAATGAGGGCTTATATAGACAGCTGATATGTAGATATTTAAATTAAGAGCATTTTTAAACTGTACTGAAGTTTCACCTGGCATTGCTATAAGACTTCAAAGTTCTTTCTAGTATTGCTCTCATTTTGGAAGCTGTGCTCATCCAGGTTTCTGAGATGGTGAATTAGAGTTCTCCAGTTGATTTCACTTAATCATAGAATCATGGAAGAGTCTTAAGAGTCCTGTTTTAAAACAACTTTTTTTCAGTGTGCCTAAATTCTGCTCAAGGTTTTGTGTTCATCTCTTCCAAGTTGCTGCTTTTATATTTATAGTGAATCATACATCTCCTTTTCACTTCTACTGCACATAACTGGGTTTTTTTGTCTTTTTGGCACATATTTTTCATAGTCGAGGGTAAAACTTGTCTCCTTGTACTTTGTTCTCCTATCTTGTTTGACAATTTATGCTCACATATTTCTTTCCTTTTCTCTCTTCTACATTCTTTTTCTCTCTTGCTCTCTATCATTGTTAAAATGATTTTAATTAACTGTCTTTTTCTTTCTATTTTCTGTTTTAACCAAAATGCCAAGACACCATTGTAACCTCATCTCTGATGTGTTGAAGTACATTCTTCAAACTTTGCTGTTTAGTCCAAATGTGTTCCAGTTATTCTAGCCACATTTTATACCATTTTATGTCAGTTTAGTGAGCTTAGTTTGATTTTTCTCTTTGAACGTAAACTCAGTGTTAGTAGTTCAATAACAAATCACAACTTCCTTACTCATAGAGTGTCTGACTGGCATGCTGCTAGTCAATACAACTGGACTTTCATTCTCACTGGCTCCTTCTGTTTAGTGGGGTTGGTTTTTTGTTTGATGCTCTTCCGTGTTTTGTGGAGGTGGTTAAGGGGGGCTTTTTGGGGTGCATTCAATAATGGTAATTGTTTGATGTTGGCTTTGTAATTTGTGGTTAGCTTTGGCCTGTTGCTTTGGTATCATTGCTTCTCATTTTCATGTTTTCCTTTCTCTGCACTTCATTTTCAGATAGAATTCCTTGTTGTTGCTAAGGGAATCTGGGACTTGAGCTCTTGCTATTTTCCTGTTTTACAATGGGTGTAAGTGCTTGCAATGCAGTAGGTTTTCTAAGTTATTTGCTTTTACTCTCCAGTGAATTTGTGAGTGTTATAACTTAATTTACCTGTCTTGTAAAATCTGTAAATTAGAACTATACAATTTCTGTGAATTACTTAATTTTATTTCTCATTTTAAAGATAAACTTGTGTCTGGAACACAGTCTTACAGATTATCAATGTATTTGATTTATAAAGATGTAAACTGTAAATTGAGTGCTTTATTTATCAAGACTTTTTTAACAGTGACAGTTGCTCTGTGGTGGTTTGTTTTAATGTTAACTGAGATCAGCTGCCTTAAGGGAATTGCATCAGAACAGTAGGGAATTTCACACTTACTTTAAAGAAGGGTGTAAACCTTATTGCTTCCAAATCTTTCAAATCTTTAATATATATATATATTTTTTACTTGTTCCATTAGCTGTTGCTTAATATTTCTAAAGGTAAAGGAAGGCAGTCTAAAAAAAGATAAAATAGGGGGAGGGTCAGGATTGTGGTGTTTTGTTTGATTTTGGGGTTTTTTTGTGTGTGTTTT
>NW_010273959.1:0-78650 GCF_000690775.1 Eurypyga helias
ATTCCCACCCATCCCCTTTAAAGGTGCTATTGCAAAATCTCTCCACAGTCCCACTTCTGCCTTTTAGTTTCTCCGTTCTTAGGATGAAGAATATAATACCTGTTTTGTTTCATTTCAGTTTGCTAATCCTGATTTTATGGAATCCATTTCGGATGTAGTTGATGAAGTTATACAGAACTGTCCCATTGATGTCCGGCGTCCGTTATATAAGGTATGGTCTTTTTGTTGTAAGATTAACTTAATGTTTATCTGGAGACTAAATATCAACATCATCATCGTGAAGCATATCCATAGCTACCACTTCCCCACTATGAGAAGTGTGAACTTTGAGTAGAAATGTAAGTTCGAGTTAAAAGTGTCACTTGTGAGCGAGGAGTAAATGACATCTGCTGCTTTTTATTTTTGGAAGAAGGCTTATCTAACACTGGCTTGGTACCTAGGTAAGTATTTTCCCCATGGAACTGAGGCAGAGGGATGTTATTTGTATTAGACATCTGTAACATGAATTCTTGTGCATGAAGACCCTTGGCTTTTGCCTATTTTAAGGGTTACATCGTGGTCTCACCCTCTTGCTCCCCTCCTCCCTCCACTTTATTAAGCAGTGGTTTCAAATACACGTATTTTTTTTCATAGGCTTGACTTGTATCTGCCCACTGTCTGTAGTTTTAGCCAGGTATTGAAACCAGTATTAAAGTACCTGAAGTCTTAAAATCTTTTAGGAGACAATATTTAGGCCTGCTTAAACTTGCCCAGGGTGTAATCCAGAGAATACTTTCAGTCACTGATTCTTTAAGAAATTAAAAGGAAGACACTGACAGGTGTACCCTCTGACAAGCTCTCTCTGTACTGGCAGCACATGCTATGCTTCCTCATTGTTTTCTCCTCATGCAGCAGCAATGTCCTTTAGGAAATAACAACATAAAATAAGCATTGTTTCAGAATCCATTGTTTGATGTCCTATGGTATTTCTCTTTTTAGTTTTATTGCTAGTATCCCTGTTTCCAGTCTGATCAATGTCTCTCTCAAGATCACTGGGCTCATACCTTAAGCTCACGCTTGGACCAGCTGGACCTTCATAAGACTGGTTTTTCAGGCAGAGCCTGTTGCTGTTCAGTACCAAGCACGTACATTCTTTCACACGTGAGGAAGCCTTTTTAATTGAATAATGGTTGCCAGCAATGCACTTGTAATTTTTTTTTTTTTTTAATTTCCATGATTACATCATCTTAATGTGATTGCTTGGAAGAATCGATTTACATTCTTCTTCTGTCTTTCTCTGGGTCTCTAACAGGCAGGTGAGAATTCTGGATTGCTTGGGGTGAGGTGCTTTCTGCTACAATGGGAGAAGATAGGTAGGCTGCTGGGTTTGGGTCCAGGGGACTTGCACTGAAATTTGAAGAAATAGGTGGATTAATTTTTTTAACAAACCCAAATCTTCAGAAAGCAGAATGAAATTTAAAGCGAGTGCTCAAATGAAATGATGGAGGAGTAATTTTGGATCTTAACACACGGTTGAAGTAATCTGGCATCCTTGCTATGTTGATCCTTCCTGTGTGTTGAATTCCATTGAAAAATGACCCATCGTGCATGCAGCTAGAAATACAGTCATGGTTTTATGGGGCTCAGTGAGGCATTGCATCACCCCTGGCATTCTTTGGGGAGAATGGTGTATAGTTTGTCTAGTTCTAGGTGGTCTTTTTTTTTTTTTTCTTTTCTGAATTCTTTAGCTTCTTTTTATCTTAAAATACTGTTCCACAACCTTTCCTTATATTTTTATAAATATATAGTACAACTGATATCAGAGAAATGCTGAGAAGTCAGAGGGAGAGCACAGTAGTGTGATGGGGACTATGGCCTGCAGAAAAACATGGTCCCTCCCCTAGCTCTTAGGTTACTCCGAGCAGACTACTGAACGCAGTGTAGCTAACACACACCCAGCTCGCCTCAGTGGGAAACATCTGCTCTGTAATATAACCACAGCAGGTGCTAGTGTTGGATGTTTTCAATGCTAGTTGCTATTAAAAAATTTCTTCTCAGCTGAGAAATGCTCTGAAACTTGTCCTAACTCTTGTCATTTGAGGCATGAGTTTTGACACTGTCCACAAAGAGTAGCTGGATGTAACAGTCAGCTAGTGAATATAATTGTAGTAGCTTTAAAGGTGAATAAAGAGCTTCCAGAAGTTCTACAAATTGCTTGATATTCTAACAAGTGTCATTTTTTGTTGGTAACAGGTTCAGAAACTCACTTTTACTCCACGCTTCATCTTCCTTTTTCCCCATCTACAGTCTCTCCCCAGATACTTCCAGAATTTAGATGGTATCAGGAGATGAGAACAGTGAGGTCTCTGCTTTCATGTGGTATAAAGGATGTAAGGGTATGGTCCTTGGCTGTCCCCACAATTTATTTCTTAGAGCTTTTCTTTGCTGTGTTTTTGGCACAAATTCAATAGAAGTGACTTCCGAAACCAGGTAAATTCTGTCAGAGGTATCTCTGAAAGATCCTAGCCAAGCATGTTTAAATACTCATGATTCAAATAATGACAGATCAAGTTGTAACATCCTTCACCTCCAACTTTTAAGCTAGCTTCTTCTCAAGCTGGAAGCATTGCATGAGGTGGAGACTGCAGTGTATTGGCAAGTGTGGTGTTTTATTGTAGATAAATCATCCAGGTTTTAAGTGAAAAATGGAAATCCGGGTGCATGGAGGCAGGATTTTAAAGACATTGGTTCTTTTCATTTGAGAATAGGACTTTAGCTGGGTGTGCAGCTATTGTGGACAACAGCGAACTTGAGCTTGCTGATCCAACTAAGGTTTGGACCGCACTTCTATCAGCGTCCCCTCGGAAGGTTAAACTATTGACCGCCCAGCTCCTAATGAACTATCCTCAAAGCCTGGCAAGAACCGGGGTATGGGAGGCTAACGGGGTGCAAAATCCCCCTAACATCACGTCTAACTTGGATCTCGTTACCACTGGAGTGAACCCAGCCTCAGATGTGCTGCGTGGAGTGTAGATGGCGCTGTCAGCCTGCTGTGCGGCTGGGATCCGCGAGCTGCGGGGAGAAGGGCACTCTGTGATGGTTCCTGGCTTGTTTGCTGCTCCCCTCCGAAACTGTGGGTACCCTCGAGAACAAGACTCGATAGGGTTCAACTGATATCTCTCTGTGCTTCAGCAAAATGACAATATTTGTTATTAATTACTCAGCACACAGCGTGGGGGCTCTCTGGGTAAGACTGCAGGGACTGCCGGGCCATTAGATCTGCATTGTATTGGCATCGATGATAAGACATGTAAGGAAAGCTTTTCCTGCTACCTCATGTGGAATCCCCAAGTGATTAACACCGTTAGCATAGCACAGGAGTACTGAGGAGAAGCCCTGCTTATTCCTATCAGCCGTAATTAGATTTGTAACAGTACCTGTGCTAGCTGGTTGAGCAGTAGCTCATCTGCAGTGTTTTGTGGCTGCTTCTGTGTCTGAGTACAGGCATATTTCTGCAGAACAGCACGACCATACGTTGTGCTGAAATCTTTGCTATTGCTTGAACTGTTAAGTGAACATTAAAAGTCATGATTTTAAAGAAACAGAAATTGTTTATTGATCACTGAAAGCCAAACTTATTTAAAAAATAGTGCTTCTCACAGTACGTTTACTTCTTTGATATGTACAATATTATAAACAACAAGTATATTTCTCCTTATACTTCCCATACAATGTTGGCAAATACTGCCCTGTTTTAATTAAATTAACAGAGGCATGTAGCTTGATTGATTCACTTGCTCATGGAGTGCTTGGCTTCAGCTTGTGAACCTTTCAGTTTTTACCCATAGTAAATATAATCAGTCATATATTGCTCTCACTACATGTTTCTGATGGTGTGGCTGTGTCATGTTAAACAACTTCAATTTAGGCCATTTTCTGGGAGGAGGGGAAACTGGGATCTCTTGTCGAAGTTCGTATTTACCAGAAAAGCAGTGGATGATCCTCAGTTTGGTGCTGCAAAGTCAGAAATGTCCAGCTGAGTGTGTGCTTACGACATGTTACGAGGTGCATTAGGAAGATGCACAAACCAGTTCGGCCCCTTGTGATTGGTAGCGTCGAGTTTTGCAGAAGCTAATTGAACCTTTTGGAATTTTTATGTAAACTTTATAGGGATTTCCATTATGGCAGCTGGGTTGTTTTGTTAGGTAGCTTCATATCTCTGCAGCATTGCAACATACAGGCGTAATACTGGGAATGGCATGGAGAGAAACTCAGTATCCTAGAGTTCATAAGAGAAGTAAAGTGTATGGATGAGAAGTGAGAACCTTCTTACCAGCTCTCTGAGATGATTGGTGTTCACCCTCAGGTTTCTTTCCAGAAACGACCTGATTTCATTATTTACTTGTTGTGGTTAGCTGTGGAAGGTCTTCAACCCTCTCTTCTAAGGAAGTGCCTTCTTTTGAAACTACTTAAATTTGCAACCAGTTAGCTATGAAAATAAAGATCAGCTGGAGCTTGTTTCTGTCAGATAATCTGTGTTAGCTGTGAAACCTGTGGTGTGCTCAGAGCTGTTAAACCAGCTCCCAGGTGGGCTGAAAGCCCAAATATTAGTAGCTAGCTTTCTCTATAGATGTATTTAGCATGCTTCTTGTTATGGTTTTTTTTTTGTTAATTAATTACAGGAATTACTACGCTGTGTCACACTTATTCTAGAGGAGGTATTTGCTGGGGGGTTGGGTGATTTCTTGGTTGTTTTTTGGTGGTGGTTGGGATTTTTTGTTGATCTGTTTTTTATCTGACAGTCTTTTCCCACCTGAATTGGGCTCTTTGTAAGTGGGGGTGTGTGTTGTTTGAGGAATGTGTATGGATTCTGTTTTCACTGTGAATGATGACTACCTGGCTTCTGACCATCTTGCAGGAGGCTGACCTGCTGGGTTGTGATAACTTACTGAAGCCCATATGTGAGCAGGCTTCTAAAGAGTTAGCACAGATTTGGCCCAGTGCTGACAGGAAGTGCAGGGAGCAGGGGAACCCTTAACTGTATGATTAACCACCTTATAATGGCAGTTGATGTTACCTAGTTATTTATACCCAAAATTCTGCTAGGCCTGGCTTGTCAAGATAAGTGGTAGTGAGATGTCTCACCTTTTCACCAGGTAGACCCTAGAACTTCTGTTCTTGTCCTGCATTGCTCTTAAACTTATAGAATCATAGAATGGTTTGGGTTGGAAGGGACCTTAAAGATCATCTAGTTCCAACCCCCCTGCCATGGGCAGGGCCACCTTCCACTAGACCAGGTGGCTCCAAGCCTCATCCAGCCTGGCCTTGAACACTTCCAGGGATGGGGCATCCACAGCTTCTCTGGGCAACCTGTTCCAGTGCTTCACCACCCTCTCTGTGAAGAACTTCTTCCTGATATCTAATCTAAATCTCCCCACCTGCAATTTAAACCCATTACCCCTTGTCCTGTCTCTACAGGCCCTTGTAAAAAGTCCCCCTCAGCTTCCTTGTGGATGGATGATCCTCCCAATGTTACTGCGAACTCTGTAGTTGCAGGAGTTGGTCTCAGGTGTATTCAACAATTCTTCTCAGGCATATTCTGAAATCTATTTCCAGTGGTAGCATTGTCCGCTTTACGGGGTATACTTGAAGTTTAATTTGCTTTGAATAGAATTACTGCTTTCACTAACTTCATTATCTCCAGGTAATATTTTCTGATGGCATCTTTTTAATTGCTATTTCATCACTCAGGTTGGTTGTTGTCTTTTCCCCATTAGCAGTTTTCTTTTCCCACATGGAATGCGTGACCACTTTGGGGTAGGGAAGAAATATTCCAGTGTATGGAGCAGCAGGGGGAATCTCCCTTCTGCTTTAATTTTAAGGAGGGATTTAAAGGACCAGCTGTGGTTTCTGGTTTATATGTATGGCTCCTTTCCTCTTCTCTCTCCTCTTCTTTATTTCAGGAAATGTTTCAGTAATGTTGTGGGGATGTGTGCTTTTCTTTTACATACACCTGCCTTGTTATGCTCTCTTTTATACTGCAGATAATCTGAAGCTGTGAAAAAATGAGTTTTTCCTGCTGTAATGGTTTTTACAATGTGCAGAGATATTTTTTTTTTCCTATGAATAAACAAACAGCTTTCTTCTCACTTTACAAGTTACAAACAAGATTTTCCTTGTTATCTGTTGCTTAAAAGCCAGGCAGTTATTTCTGCACCATGCAAGTATGAATGCTTATTATGCATGTCTTCAGATCTGTGTGCAGGTTTCCTGGCTGCAAACAGTGGTGCAGGGAGTCTTTCATTACGTGCACAGTCTTGGTCTGCAGCATCAAAAACTATTACTCAGAGAGAATCCTTTGACCTGTGTATAATGAATACCTGATCTCCGAGTTCCTTGTGGACATACCTAAGGCATATGAGTGGTTTTAGTAAGTGCTAATTGGCACTTTGGTTTGCAGTTGCTGCGGTCTGCGATGGCACGTGTGCGGTTTTGTCATACGGAGTTAATTTTTCTGATCATGAAATGCGTTTTTGCTAGCATCAATGACTTTTGCATTAGTCTGTGACTCTGTGACATGATCAGAATTATGGATGTGATGTTCCAAACCCCCTGTTTAGAATCTGAGTGCAAGTCCATGCTAAGAGGCTTTCAGTTCTGGTCTGGAAGGGAAGTAATGCCAGGCAAGCAGGTATAGGTAAGAGAAGTGAAAGGCACTTCACCTTTCTCTGTACTGCAGTCCTCTTTGGAGGTGTGGCACCTTTTTGAAGAATCATTGGACTTGCTGGTGGTTATGTTTAGTAGTTGAACTCTTAAAATAAAGTTGAGTTCTAGGTAACTTTACAGCTTTTGGAAAGACACTAACAGTAGTATCGTGGGACTAGAGCCTTATTTGTCATCAGGGCTAAAACTGCTCACTGTGAGCATCCTTGGGAAACTTTTTGATGTCGTGTCTTACTTCTGCTCTGTACATGTAGGGTACTAGCTAACCATTTTAATGGAATTCTTCTCTTTTGTAATAACATATTCTACATAAAACTCTTTAAAGGGGAGAAAAAAAGAAAGTTGGGGACCATGGACCTCCTACGGAAATAAAGCAATGCTTAAGGTGTTCTATGTAGCTTGTCAGCTCCTCAATGATGCTAAGATCCAAATAGTCACCTCTGCAGTGTTGGCTTCTGGGAAACTCGCTTGAACATGAATTTAAAGAATGTCTCTTTGATTTGTGCACAGAATGTGGTCCTCTCAGGAGGATCCACGATGTTCAGGGACTTTGGACGACGACTGCAAAGGGATTTGAAGAGAGTAGTGGATGCGAGATTGCGACTTAGTGAGGAACTCAGTGGTGGTCGGATAAAAGTAAGTAAGAATTTCAAGTGCCTTAATTACACGAGTAGTGAAAGAAACCATGTTCAAACTTTTCACCTCGCAAGTGAAAATACAGTGTTTTGAAATGTGTAGTGTATATATGTATGTGGTGTTAAATGTGCTGGTAGCCTTGCAATATATGACATGTCTTTATGGGAATCTTAAGGTTACTGTGAGCAGTCTCTAAGGGCAACTCTGGTTTCCCTTCTAGGAGATATGTGATCTTAGCAGTAGGCAAGAGGGATTTAACTGTTGTGTCCTTTAGCATACTAACCATGAACAGTTTTATGACTTGGTCTCCTAGGGAACATGACAGACTGGGTAATGAGTGTGGGACAATGATGTGAATGGAGGGGTGAAGATGACTGGGTCTGAGCATTTTGTTTTTCATAGCCCAAACCAGTTGAAGTTCAAGTGATAACACATCACATGCAGCGGTATGCAGTTTGGTTCGGCGGTTCCATGCTGGCTTCAACAGTAAGTCTTTTACCAAAAATGTTCTGTTTGGGTTTGTTTTTTTTTTTTTTTTTAATTTGCATATAGTCTCCTGGTTATATTTGATGTGAGTACTGTATTTTAAACCTTTTCATTGTGACAGCCTAAACTATATCACATTCTGGAATCCTTACCCAACTTTTAGCTCAGTAAAATTTGTACAGGGCAGGTAGGAGCTTCACTTCCTAGATATCATGATTTGACATAATTCTGAAGTAGTGTTTTACGGTAATTGCAATATTGTCCCTTTATTCTTGGAAGTCAGCAGTAGAGGTTAGTTAGGACTTGAGGAATATAGGATCCAATTCAGTGGTCTTAAACCCGAGAGAGAAGCAAATACAGAAGAATGTGAGCAATTCCAGTCTCCAAAGTGGGATTTCTTTTTGCTGTGTTTAAAAGCAGTCTTCTGTCCAGACAAACTTTCTTGATTAATTGTATTCATATCTTAATATTTTTTAGTTTTATTCTATTTCAAAAGTATAATTCCACATCAGAAAGATGCAATCTACAAAAATGTTGAGGCATTAGTTTGTTTATTGTTTTTTCTACTTGACGTATTCTTATGCTTTTGAGGGGATTTGTTTTATATTTTCATAGCCAGAGTTTTTCCAAGTATGTCACACCAAGAAAGACTATGAAGAGTATGGCCCTAGTATTTGTCGTCATAATCCTGTTTTTGGAGTCATGTCATAATGCTCATCTAATGGAAACGAGATCTCTGATATCTTGCTGGTGAAGAAGCTCTTGTAAAGCAGAGGAACGCAGCAGGTACTGTAAATACTGAAGCAAAGTGTGGTTATCTCTTGGAAGCATTTGGATCACCAACGTGCACTAAAGCACAACTTACAGCCCCAGGTCATTTCAGTAAAAGCCATTTCTCTGCTGACTACTTCAAAGCCTATCCTTCTTTCTTCCTAAATGTGAGGTATTGAAAATGGGTAATTCTTGGTTTAGGAGGTTGTGCAAATACTACTGAAACTGAATCTAGAAGAATAAGGCAGTGTTTACTGCTTGTGGAAAGATTTAAACCTTTCCTATTTGTGCCCTGATTCTGCAATCAAATCTTCAGCAATGGAGCACTGAATACCACATTGCCTTCAGGGGAGCTGGAGTGGCTGCAGGCACCTGCCCAAAAGGATTAGATTGCAGGATTGGGACTGCACTTTGTAAATGTAGGTTTTTCATATCATTTTGTATTTAATGATCTTGGTAGGGTGGATTGATGACTAGTTCCAAGCACGAACAGCTACCAATGTCACAGAGTGATGTTACGCATTTCCGGGTGTGAGGCATGTATTGGAGTTGTGCTGGTATTTTTTTCTCTATTTGGCAAAAAAAAAAAAAAAAAGAAAGAAGCCATGTATGCTAGAAACGGATTTGTTCTTGTTTGGATGACATAAACTAAGTGATTTACAGTATTGTATGAAGTTTATTATAGCTGCTGTTACTTTGTTTTGAATTTTCTGAAACTGTTTTATAGAAGATGATGTTTTGTTTTGATGTTGGTGAGTGATGGATGACACACGGGCCTTGCACCAGTGAAATAAAAGCTGTTAACATCTTTATGAATGTTTGTGGTAGTCCTGATTTACATACTCTTCCACTTTATCTCTTGAGGTAAGCTTTCCATTTATATGTCAATGTACATGGAATTACAGTAACAGTGAAGTTGGAAGGGACCTCTGGCCATTTCTGGTCCAGGTGCCTGCTTAGTGCAGGGTCACTTCCATGTCCAATCTGGCTGCTCAGGGCCAGTCAAGTTTTAGGTATCTCCGTGAATGGAGGTTCCTTAACATCTCTGGGCAACCTGTTCCAGGGCTTAACTATCCTGTTATAGGTACATCACCTTGTTGTGGACACAGTGTTTGTTTTTCTGTGGTTTAGATGTAAGTAAGGTGGGAAATCCTAATCAGTCTGTACTGATAATTATCTGATCTCTGGCAGCAGAGATTTCATAACAATTTGTGTAGCCCAATAAGAATTTTGCAAGACACATCAATTTTGTTTTAACTGGTGTGGAGGGATCAAGACCAAGCAGTTATTTGTTCGGCATAAATGAGAAATTAAACAAAATGGGACTCCATGAATCCAGCCTGGGTTGCAAGGCTTTTGAGTATGAAGCTCAGCTTTAGGAGAAACACACTGAAGCTTGCTTTGCTCAGTCTTTTCACTGGGAAATGGGTAATCTGACACTGTTTCAGCCTGTTCCAGTGTTGCATCGGTTTGTCTGTGTTTCAAGTTTGTCGTTGCACTGCTGGCTACTTGGGTATTGGGCACAATGTAGCTGCAGACAGGCTTCACAGGAGTCAGGCACGCTTTTAGTGCTCTGAGCAAACAGGAGCTGAAACGCCGCCATGCTCACCGGTGCTACAAAATAGGGAATGCTAGGGATGTGGCATAGTTACGTGTGGCTTGCAGCCAGTTTCAGCCAAGCATTGAGGTATCTTAGAGTTAGCAGGTACCTTTTTTGCATCACCCTTTTGATATAGGGCATGGGCACCCATTATTTTGGGGGAAAAAAGTTTCAGAAAGCAAGCAAGACTCTGAAAACAAATGAGGAAATGTGCTCACTCGTGTTTACTCTTCATAAAAAACAAAAAACAACACATTGATAATAAGAAAACTAATGGATGTTCAAATGTGCTGCAGCTGAGATCCCCTGTTCAGCTTCTGGGAGGACTGGCGCTACTTACCACACACACTACAGACCACGTGAGTTGAAAAAAGTCGTTGGATGGAAAAAATTCAAGAAGAGATGTGACAGAGGGCAAATGTGAAAGTGAGTTTTTAGCCCCTTCTGTCTTGCTGACTGCTGTTGGGCTAATTTAAGCTTGTTGGTAATCAAGCTTGCCTTTTCATTTATGTTATATGGATTCCTTGCACGGACCTGTGAACAGCAAGTTGAAAATTGATTCCCTAACCTGCTGTTTTGGGCTCTCACTTGAGAAGGAGCACGTGCATTGAGTTTGAATCCTCTTGGACAGAGGAAGGAAGTGAACCCAGGACTTAAAGCCAGAAGGGCCAGCTGGATCCAGTATACCTCCAGACACTTACACACCAGCAAAGTGTGCTTGCTTAAGGAGTGCGCTCTCTAATCCTAATGCATTAGGACAGGTTGGTGGAGCCTGAGGAGGGTAATAGTTTGCTGCTTTAGTAGGTGTTGTTGAAGAGGTGGTGGTCCTGCTTTGCCCTGGAGAGGGCTCTGGTGATCACTGGACACTTCTGAAATGATTTGACATGCTAACCTTGTGTTCTGGAATGCAACGATCTGCTAGATAGGCTCACCGTGTTGGGTGAAACTGTGTTTTCTGAATAGAACAAGGAACAAGACCAGTTTAGGTCCAGGAGCTTTGCTGCTGGTGGTTTAATGAGAGTCCTGTGAAGTCAGTTCCCATGTTTTGTTGTTGTGGGGCGTTTTTTTTAGATTTTAAAAATTTAACTGTCTTCTAAAATACCTTGGATATCTACAGAAAAGCACTGTAAAGATCTAGGTTACCAGCATTGCTTCAGTGGTGGGGCGGCATGAAGGCAGCGTAGGTGAACTAAATTGCAGCAAGAAGTTCAGTCTGATCTGCATGGATGTAATTAGGGCTTCTGACTGTTGAAAGCTTATGGTACCATATGCCCATGAGAAAGGGGGATTACCTGTCCCCATCAACTAGTTAGCAGATGATGTGTTTTAGCTTTGATTAACTTTCACTTGGTTTGAGTCAATGCTCTAAGAGTGCAAGGTACTGTTTCCTTGTACCGATCCTCTGAGCCTTTCCCTTTTTTCAGTGCTATTTAAAAGCACTTAAGGCTTTTATGAACCTGAAGATCGTTGTGCAAATGTTCAGTCTAGTACTTTCACTTAACTACAGTTAGTGAAGTCTTGACATGAACTGGAGTACAGATCTTTCTGTAAGGAGTTCATTCTTTGATCACTGGCTTCTCTCTCATCTGGAAAAATTACTGTTTTGCCAAACAGTTGTAGGAGATGGAACAAGTGAAAAGCTTACTTAAACCACTGGGGATGCTGAGCAGAGATATGCAGCCTCCTGCTTAACTGAGAAGTGCATGGCATAATATTAAAAAGTGCTGAGTGGTGGCTGTCATAGTTACAGTGGATGGAGGCTCGGGAAAACTATGGCAAAGGAATAGCCACTTAACTCGTTTTCATACGATGGTCTTTAGCAAGAGCATTTTTGCAAAAGGTAAAGAAAAACAGAAAGGGAGGGAAGGGGAGCATCTGTATAATTTTTCAACTTCTTGGGTTTCTTTTTTGCAAGCTGAATGTGTGATAGAAGAAAGAGGCACAATAGTGTGTGTTCATACCTTGCTTCTGTGGCTGCTCTGGTTCTTACTGTTTCACATCTGATGATTTTCCTGTGGACACTCAGGGTCTGACCCAGAGTCTGTGGAAGAGACTTCCCTTTGGCATTATTGAGCCTGTAATGTTCTAGAATCCTTTCTTACTGCCACCTACCATGTCAGTCTTGGCTGTGCTGCATTGCTTTGGGCAAGTCTCTTCATTTCTGTATGCTTTCTTCTGATCCTTTCCCAGTGATGCCTCTTAGACAATACCTCAGCATTTCTCTGCTCTGACATAACAATTGAATCCTTAGGTGCAGATGTCTGACAGGGTCACTTGGGCTTCAAAGAGAGTAGCGTGATTGTATCCTGAGGTCAAGTCATCACATCGTAGGATACACATCTAAAGCAGGTCGGTTGACTCATCCTTTGGTAGTGCTTTCTCCTCTCCACTGACTATAAAAGTCTATGGTGTCTAGCACTGATACTGCACCTAATTCTTAAAGTTAGAGGAAAAGAATCCCACCCTGATTCTGGTCTCTGGGCATTGGTGCACACCAAAGCAGTGTGGTGAGGGTGCAGACTGGCAGAGGAGGGGAGCTGGCACAGCTCACTGCACAGTGCCCATGAAACGCAGTGCAGAATGAGTGCTGTGCTGCTCTAGCTTCTGAGTGACTCGAAGATTTTTTTATCTTAACATTATTTAAACGAACAACCTGCTTTTATGTTCACAGCTTTAGTCTAACTGCACCAGTCTGTTAGGTGTTAGTTAAGCTTTCTACTTGTTTTTATGAATGCTTTTGGAGTAACTCCTGTAAACTGCTGCTGATTCACGTGCAAGGTAAGGGTGTGCTAGCACAGCAGTCTTGATGTGCCCCAGGAAACACGGTCTGACAGCTACCCTGCTGTGTCCTCACAGCCTTCAGCAGGGAGCTCCTGTGAGGCAGTGGCTTTCTCTTGTGTATCAGCACTTGTCACATTGTCCGAGGAGGAAGTTTTGTCCTCTCTGTGCAGTGCAGTTGAAGTGGCATTTCTGTCTTGCAGCACTCTCCAGCCAGCCAGATGAAAGGCTCCGCAGCTAGCAAACATGCGTACGGCCTTCAGCTATTGTCAGAGCAGAGGTCAAGCTAAATCAGGATGTTTGGGTTATTTTTCAACTTTCCCTGTGGTGAAACTTGGAGGAAGGGGAAGCACTTTTAAGTCCCTAAGGAATTACAATGAGACTCATTTTTTTTTTTACCAGCATATCACAATAAAATCTAGATGTCGTAGAGGCATGGGGTTCATAAGTACCTGTAAATAAACAAACTCCTTGTCAACTCTTCTGCTTCTCTAGTGCTATTTCCCTTAAGTTCTCTTGTGTTCAGCTGACGAACGTAACTAGGTTATATTATTAGTCATTGTTTCTTACTTATGTCTGGTTTGAAGTTTGGTGCTGCTTTGCTTGTGGTCCCAGGAGCCTGTTCCATCTTCTCAGTTATATCAGCTGTTCTAAATTAAAGATCCTACATTTCCCAACAAACATGGCATCTTGTGTTATAAATTAATATCTGGAAAATGACCAAGGAATTTTTTCCTCATTTTTCAATTTATCTTGCTCTGTAATTAGGGCAAGGATGTGACAGACCTGCCAGTGAAGGGAGGTATTTAACCCTTTGACTGCATGGGAAACAAAATGAGCAGATGTGGATCAGAAAAGTCAGAAAGAGAGGGTATTTATGAGGCTGATGGCCACCGTCCATCCTGAGTTTCTGATGCCTTTGTAATCCTGTGCATCTCCACTTTAAGGAGCAGTGCCCTATTACATCTGTTGTACATCAGTAAGTAAGGAGCAGTGTAGTTTAACGGGGAGGCTGCATTCATCTCAAGCAGTTTTTCAGCAGTTTGCTGTGCTTTTGTTTTTCTGCACCTTGTGGGGTAATGACAGGAGTTGCAGCCACTTCTACAAAGGGAAAATCGTTCACTGCCTTTGACTGGTGGTAGATACTCTGTATGAAAGAGAGGTAGATATTTAATGTAAACCTCTGTTGCTTGTAATTCTGCTGCTGCTGGTAATCTGTAGTTGGTGCAGGAGACAGGTGCTTTGGGTCAGTTCCAATAAGGTTGTGCTCAAACCGAACGAGAAGATATGTTGCTGAGTTGGCGGGCACCTCCTTGGCCTGCAGAGTGGCTCAGAATTGGCAGCTGGGTGATAAGGCTCCCCTGCTCTGGACTTAAGGGGACTGAAGTTATCTTAGGAGCAGGGACAGAGCCAGCCTCTGGAAAGTACTAGGCATGATTGTGTCCTAATTCTTGTCCTTACCTGGAGTATCAAAGTGTTGCAGGCACATTTTGGATCCAGAAACAGAGTGTGTGTTGGAGGGTTGCATTGCCCTCTTTCAGGGTTCTCTAACTGGGCAGGACTCAGCCTTTTTAATAGGGCAGGTGATGCTTTCCCCTAAGGGACTAATCTTGCGGTAGGAACAGCTGCTGAGGAAACCTCATCAGGTTGAAGTTGTCCCTCCTACTTTTGATGTTTCTTACACTAGGAGAGGATGTGAGAGGCTGGATCTGGCACCCAGGACTGGAGTGGGCAAGTTCTGGTTTCTACATTTGAGCTGTTTATGCATTTGTTGTAGCGTTGGTTAAAAGTATAAGCAACTCCTCGATCAGGGAAGAGATTATTGAACATTGCAGTACCTGCCTGAGAATAATTGCTAGGCTCTGTTTCCTTTTTAAGCTTTTTTTTTTTTTTCTGGTCCTAGGCTGTAGATAAGCAAAAGGCTTAAGCAAACTCTTTCAGCTTTCTTGGCTCTTATTTTCCAGGGTAAAACCAAAATGTTGATGTTAGTGTGGAGGATGTAAATGAGAGATGACTGGAAGAATAGTCCTTAGTAGCACTCGGGTGTGTGGTCTGTTGTGGTTTCACTCCATTTTGGACTGGGTCAGCATGTGCTGCAGTTTGAGTCCTCATAGCTTCTTTCCAAAGCATGCTAGAAGTCTATTTCTGCCCTTTGCTTGATAGTTGATTGACATAAGTGGCAATTTATGACAGATTTCTTTCAGTATTTTTATTTCCTCCATGCAGGCAGGTACTCTTGAAGGCCAACTATTCATACAACAAATATGCCAAGTGAGAGTAGAAACCTTGATGTTACTAGGTTGTGTATTCTGATGCTTTTTAATCGTGATTCTTGTTTAATAGCCTGCCTCACTGGCCATGCTATCGCTTTTACTGTGGCTTGCTTGCAGAATGTTTCAGTAGATTTGTTCATCTCGTCATAGGGTATGTCTATAATGCATTAAATGATATTGGCAATTAAAGGATTACAGCTAGGATATAATTATGGCCCTGTGGAATAAAGTTTTCAAATTATTCTGATGCAGTCTATAATTATACTGTGTGTGCCCTGATGCCAAGGATTAATAGGGGGATTACAAACTCTTTTCCTGTAACATGCAGTTCACGGATATGCAGTTTACAATTCACTGGCTCTAAGGAGCTAGTGACCTCTCATGGGAAATGCTATTAAAGGATATTGTCCAGTGGAATGCTTTTGTGTTATGTTACACTTGTTTCCCTCCCTCACTCTGAGTTTATCATGTGGTGACTAGTCAGAGTAGCTCAGATATTGAGTAGACAGCCCTTAAATTGGAGTATTAAGGAAGTGAAAACACACAAGCTTCAGCAGAGAGTCATGCACTGTTAAACTTGCTCCTCTCTGGTGTGAGGGAACAGCACAAGAGGCATCTCAGATAGAGGCTTTGGATTCTCTGTCCCTATGGAACGGAGATGGCAGCCTTCATGATTTACTGTTACATGTAACAAAAGTAATAGGATTTAAACATTTCTGTATATCTGACCAGGATTTTCTCTAAGAACCGCTGCAATCAATGCTTCTCGAAAGAACAGTGGTTGTTTAGTTGTAATGAAGATAAACCAATGTTGATGCTATTTAAAATGGATGAGAATATAACTAAGGATTGTCTTTGAAGTAACAAAATAGTGCTGGACTGTTAGTTGAATCCCCAAATGGGAAAACCTAGGCTTCTTTTTGCCAAATTACAATTAAACTAAATGCTATTTGATTTTTTGTGAACTTGGATGACTCTCTTTTAAGGGTATTATCAAACCTTGTATTAATTTTGAAATGCAACATCTTGCTTCCCTTGGCAGTTCTGAGGGGTTACAGCAGTGCTTCTAAATGTGCTCAAAACCCTTCTCTGGCCTGAGACCCACTTGCATGAAACAGCCTCTTGTAACTAAACTCGCCTGACTTTGCCAGCAGAGTGACCACAGGTGCACTGCCTTTTGGGATGGGCTCTGGACTCTGCTGATTCCTGAGCTATGCTCTGGCGATAGTTGGCTCAGTGACACTTCACCATGCCCAAAAGGGTAGTATGGATCATGCTTACAATGCAACAGTGTAGTTGATGGCACTTCAGTGCCTGGGAATGTTCCTTGTCACTGTTTAATTTACCAGCATAAACGGAACCTCTGTATTTTCAGTGGCAGATTGATACCAGGTATTTCAAACAGGATATTTTGTTTTCTTAAGGCTCCAGATCTTTGTCATGCTGTTATTTACATTAATCTTATTTATGTTTGTTGTGTTTTAACCCTAGCTGTCAACTAAGCCCCACACAGCCACCTGCTCACTCCCTCCAGGTCAGCTGGGGGAGAGAATCTGAAGGGTAAAAGTGAGAAAACACATGGGTTGAGATAAAGACAGTTTAATGGGTAAAGCAAAAGCTGTGCACAGAAGCAAAGCACGAAGTTCGTTCACTACTCCCCATCGACAGGCAGGTGTTCAGCCATCCCCAGGAAAGCTGGGCTACATCATGTGTAACAACTACTTGGGCAGACAAATACCATCACTTTGAATGTCCCCCCCAGTCCTTCTTCTTCCCCAGCTTTATATGCTGAGCATGGTGCCATATGGTATGGGATATCCCTTGGATCAGTTGGGTTC
Organism: Eurypyga helias; assembly: GCF_000690775.1. Lineage (NCBI taxonomy): Eukaryota > Metazoa > Chordata > Aves > Eurypygiformes > Eurypygidae > Eurypyga > Eurypyga helias. The sequence continues at coordinate 17,085 of NW_010273959.1, forward strand.
AGCTGTCCCAGCTGTGTTCCCTCCCACCTTCTTGTGCACCCCCAGACTCCTCACTGGTGGATTGGGGAGCAGAAAAGGCCTTGACTCTGTGTAAGCACTGCTCAGCAATAATGGCAACATCCCTGTGTTACCAACACTGTTCTCAGCACAAATCCAAAACACAGCCCCATACTGCTGCTATGAAGAAAAATCAACTCTATCCCAGCCAAAACCAGCACAATGTTTTAGGAGAAAGCTTCTGCTATAGCTGCTGAAGAAATGTGATCCGTGGGCTATCAGATAACAATGTCAAGTAAAGACTCTCCAGTTTGTTTTGAAAAAATACCATAAATTTAAGCCAGTATTACGGTTCTTAATGTCAGAATAATGGTGAAATGTTCCAGTTGTACACATGTAAGACCACAGGTGATCTTACACTCTTAACTTTCTGTAGTGTGAGATGGTGATTTTTGCCGTTGATGATAGTTAAAAGGGTTCTTTTCTTAGTCTTGTTATTTCACTATTTTGCATGAGTTATCATCGTGTAACCTCAGTAAGACTATCATTAGAGATGTATCTAGCATTAAATTGGTCATTGAGAACCTTTCCTCCTGATGGGAGCATGTGAGAAGGAAAAAGAACCCAGCTTGACTTTTATATTTCTCTGGATGGCTTTACAGAACCATAAACCGAACAATTTGTTCTGGAGTGTTGCCACAAATAAGGCCTGGCAGCTGGAACTACCCTGCTATGTGCATCGCATGAATGTTAGAGCTTCTATGTCTTTCTCTTCAAGTGGAAGCTCCTTTGAGATTGGAGCCAAAATTATTCTTTCTCCTTTTGTGCCTGTATGGTGTTTTCCCTTTTTTCCCCCTGCCTCAGTTTTCTTCTGTCTTAGACCTCAGAAACTTGCATGGATGTTTTGATGAAATGATTAAATTAAGAAAAAAGATTGGCTGTGACAAAATTGCACTTTTCGGTGGAAAGGGCAAGACCTTTTGGGCAACTCTGCTAGAAGTAGTTTCTTTGCATAGTCATTCTCAGACAAGGAAGGTAATTCCTGGGATTTGGCAAGATGCAGCTTTTTGAACCTGTCTGTTCCCAAATGGGTCAATGTTAATGAAATTGTAAAGCAAAATTAAATACGCTGCCAGATGCAGTTGCCATTAGGGTTTGCATAGCAGCAGAATAGCACTAAAAATAAATTGCTAATATCAGCAGAAGACAAGTTTAGTGGTGTTGTTTTTTTCAAAGCCAAGCATTGCTTTTTCTTTCATAGGCTAAGCTGCTCATAATAAAAACCAAAGAAAACAAATCTTTCACAGAATAGTAATTTAAATCTATCCTGTGAGTTAGAGACACTGGGTTTTGAGCACTCCAAAATCTTAATAACTGAAGGTAACACTGAAATTAATTCCCCTTCCCTCTTCTGGGGCTAAATGGAATTGGGCAACAGATTAGTACTATCATCAGTTAGACTGCACAGATATGAATAGCCCCAAAATTACACTAAGTAAATGGCAGCAAAGCCAACTCAGTTCTTTCCCAAGGGAAGATCTGTTTGGGCAAATCATGATTTATGCCACTGACTCTTATAGCAGGACTGCAAAAATCTTATAAAAATTGCATTAGGGTGGGATCAGCCACCCTTAAACGTATTAGGCTTCCAGCTGGGAGCAAGTCTGTCCCAGAAGCCCGGTGAGTTTTGTGTGAGGTTCCTAATTTTCTTAAAATCTTTCTTTAATGGTGTCTATTATTAAAGCCATTTCTTCCTCCTGGGTGCATACAGAGAAACAAGCCACCCGTGATTAAATGCATGTTGGGATCTTGGCCATAGCACTTATTGATTCATGTGCCATCGTGGCTCCAGAAGCAAAAAGGTAATTACGCTCCAGAGAGCACACTTTAAATGTGTAAATAGGTACATTAAACTTTTACACTGGAATAGTAAATGATGCGGAAGTAGATAGGCCTCTTTGCAGCTACTTTTTACCTGTTCCAGCCACTGCCAGAAATCGCCAGGCAGATGAGCAGCCCGCTCTGAGATCAGTCGGGTACCTCCTGACCATGTCCTGTGGGTCAGTGCTAACAGGTTGCCTTTTGCAGGATTGCATTTTGGCTTCTGCTGCCTTCACAGGGATAGTTCTGTAGTGTCTCAAAGTAGCTGTCACCTGAGTGAGATGTCCTTAAATGAAGCATTCATGGTTTTTAAAATGTATTTAAAAAAAGGGCTGGCTGGAGTGGAAAGAGTAGCCTTGAAAATGGCTTGGTTACTGTATTTTATGATCAGGCAGAAGTGTAGTAAGGCATAGCACTCATGAGCTGCAGAATGAACAACACAGGCAGGAGCACACATACAGACATCAAAGTAAAAGCCACCTTTCTTTAAATGAGCCAAGTTTAAAAACAATTATAATAATCCATTTTCCTCCTTTACCCCATTCTGGGGTCTGCTGAGATTCCCAGTGATACACCTGAGCAGCATTAACTATGGGAATGACTTCTGGATTGGCACAACTGGGAGCTGAACTGGGATCACTTAGCTCACGGGAAAGGCATGGTCCTTGAGCAGACCCCCGTTAGCTTTGGCTGTCCCAGAGTGGTACCAGTTTAGTGAACAAGACGTGATGAGGATTCATGATGGGCTGCTTGACATTTTGTCGGCCAGATTAGGTTAGTCCAAAACCCATTTTTGATTAAGCACTTTTCATGAAAGGAACCTTTTTTTTTGGGTGGAAAATAAAGCATTTCAATCCACAAACTGCACTTGTTTTCCAAATCATGCTAATGTAAGTATTATAAACGGGTGGTGAGGCACTGGAACAGGTTGCCCAGAGAAGCTGTGGATGGCCCATCCCTGGATGTCTTCAAGGCCAGGCTGGATGAGGCTTTGAGCAACTTGGGCTATGGAAGGTGTCCCTGCCCATGGCAGGGGGGGTGGAACTGGATGATCTTTAAGGTCCCTTCCAACCCAAACCATTCGATGATTCTATGATGATTCTATAAATCAGGTGCCACTGTTAAGATGCAATTTCAGTACAGATTGGCTTTGGTTGGGATTTATCTTTCCTTTGGGAATACAGGCAAATACTTGCAGGATTTCTCACCATATTTTTTCACTATTCTAACCTTTTTTTGTTGACTTTGTTTATTTTTGGAGAATAATTTTTCCTTTCGTTTGAGAGATTTTCTCAAAAGAGTTTGGTCAAAATGCTCTTTTGATTTTGTGGGAAAAACTCCAATAAGCCTAACATTTTGACCAATTTTATGTAGTGACAGAGATGCACTGAGCGTGCTACCGGACCCTCATGGCAACAATTAACAGCAGATGCTAATTTTCTTCAATCCAGATGATCACTGATATTACCATGGGAATGGTGAGTGCTGACTAGGAGGACAAACATATGGCAGCCTGGCATGCCTGGTCAGCACTGGCATCTCTTCTTCTAGATCTTTTTTTGTCTTGTCAACCATGCAGTCACAGTTTTTCAGTTCTGGGCAGCTCTGTGAAGGGCAGCAGAAGGAAGACAGATGAGAGCAAATCCACCCGGAAGGGGATGTATTGTGAAAATCTTGTTACTTTCCAACCATTCCTTCTGAAGGCGTCAGCTTTGACGTGAGGAAAACAGCCCTCACGTTTGATATTCTTGATTCCTTAGCAGTTACTCAAGTAACTCAAATTGCATGCTGAGAAAACAGGGTTATAATCCCAAGACAAGGTGCTATTTTTTAGGACAGAATTCATTTGTTCCACTTTATGATTCTCAAAGACACCTAAATCTGAGCTCATCAGTTTTGGGTCCCTTTATAATCCAAGGGGAGAAGTATGTGCCCGTGAGTACAATTCACACAGGTCTGAAATAGGTCAGGTGAATTACTCTGTGGCTCTGCCTGTTTCTTTCCATGAAATTAGATCAAGATACACAGCTGACCTTAGGTGAGAAGTTTTTTTCCCAGAAACTGAAGTCTGTGTGACAAGCTTGGGCTCAAATTTTCTGCTGCTTTATGTGGTCTCTGACAAGAGCAGATGTTTGCTCATCCTTCTTCAGAAACATTAGACTTTTTCTGAGAACATCAGATTAGGACTAAAACCTCTGAAAGGCTGAGAAAACCTGTTTATTCCTAGAAGCAGGGAAAGATCCTGCATTTCCTAATGAAATTTCTGGTAATGTTTTCATGTTCTGAGTTTGAGTTGATACTGTCATCCATTTACCAATCACCAGCTGATAGTAGCACTAAATTGAGTGTAACGGTCACAATCAGATAAACTGCGTGTGTTTATTCTTTCCATGCATCCTTCCTACATTATTCAGTTGTACTTTGTGATGGTGTATTTTAACTGCCTGGTGTAATCTATGTGAGCCTGAATGCGACATGTTTTCAAAGGCGCTGTGTTGATGCGCAGCGTCAGAGCTGAGGAGGTTCCTTTCACGTTGCTGTTGTTTGTGACAGTACTGCTTATGTTTAAAGATCTTCTTTTGACATCGCTGAAATAATCTTACTCCCGGACTGTAGCTGGTTTTGGGTCCTTCCTTGTTTATGTTTCATGATTCTGCTTTTAAAGTTATTTTTCTTCTTATCTTTCCTGAGCTATCAACATCTTTTCCCTTCTAACCAGCAATGCTGCAATGACTTGCTATATTGTGATTTGTCAAGTGCTGGAGACATCAACTAAGGGATTTATTTTGGCTTTGTTGTTCAGTAATAGGGAGCTCAGGTTCCGGGATTCTCTCTTACCATCCTAAAGGCAGCTGTTAGCTCATCTGTGATTGTAATTCCTGTTCCTGGGTCTGTATCTGTTGCCACTGAAGGTGAGGACTAAACTCCTAAATAGCTTTATAAATTCATTTCGTATCATTGCTTTAACCTTTTTCAAAACAAAAAACAGAGCTTATAAGAAAAAGCAGACAGAAGAGGAGGAGGAGAGTGATGTGTTAGAGTTTAAACACATGCACCCGAAAAAAAGATGGGGACTAAAAGCCTGAGCTCTTAGTATGAGGGGAAGGAGGGCAGCCAGCTCTGCAGCGGAGCCTGTTTTATCAGTGTGTGTTTGCAAAATGGATGCTAAGCTGGAAGGTGTCGTAGGATCAAAGGGTCCCTGTTATCTTGATCCTGATCTTTTGTTTTATTTCATTCTTAATGGGAATTATTAGACCTGAGACAGCCCTGCTGTGGCTTTGCTGCATGCAGCCTTTTCAACAGCTGCCTGCTCTTTTTGACATCTCTGATTGCCTGTTGTATTCATGAAAAACGCGATATGTATTGACAGGGCTTTGAATGGTGTTACCCAGCTCAGTGGTCCTTCTCCTGTTCTTCTGCAAAGCAGGGGATGTGATGCTGAAGGTCTTGGTAAAAAAGCTGTGCTGGGATTCCTGTGGTGTCAGCTGAAGTCTCTGGGTGATCCATTAGCTGTTGGTGTAGCACGAGCAGATGTTAACAACAGCGTGGAAGTCCCGAGTATTTCCTTCAGATAATTTTTAAACAAATAAATGACTGGTGCCAAATTCATTGGCCAACAGTTCAAAAATCACTCTTAGCCAGTCTGAAGTGTCACCTGTGGTCAGTTTAGTACTTGCCTTTCAGGGCACTTGGACAACTACAGCTCGGTCACGTTTTCCTTGTTGCCATAAAACCGGACGCAGTCTGCCGTACGGTGTTTGTTGTTATACAGTGACCACCTATCACACCAGCTATTCAGCTGCACAATAACCAGCTATTTGTCTCGAAAATTACTGCCAAGTATCCTGTTGTTTCAGCCATGTTTGCTTTTCCTAAGGTCGTTACCTATCTGATCCACTTACATTCTGCAGTGAACAACAATTGCCGTTGACATCAGAGTGCTGTAAGTCAACCGTCTCTGAATTTTTGAGGCACATCCAAAGTTCCTCATCACAACATGATTCAAACCCATTAAGAATGACTCCGAAGAAGCAATAGACATGTGCTGTTACCTACACTTATTTGTACCACAATACCTGCTCTTCAGACCACACCATGAATTGTATGGTTAAAAGAGGTGCGTTCGTAACAGAGAACAGTATCTTCCATGTCACAGGAATAACACCCTCCACGTGTATGTGGGTTTTACTTTTTGCAATTTAAAAATTGTACAAGGTGACTAACTATTTTTATGGCCTCTTCACAGACGGAGGAACGAAGGCAGAGGACAGTAAATGACTTGCTTTAGAGTGTACGAAGGATCGGTGGCTGCGCTGAACTATCAAAGTCTCCTCTCTGAGCCCGGGCTGGAGCATTTCCCCTGCTTACACACAGTGCTATTAATGTTTTCGTGCTCTGGGATGCCATTGTACTAGGATGTTACTCTGAGGATAAGCTTCTAATTAAATTGTTTACAGATGAGTGATTTGCTGGAGTACCCACACGATGTCTTAATAAAACTGGCTTTCCTGAGGGTGAGGGGTGTTACAGTAAGAGTTTTTTCAGCTGCGTTGGCTGGGAGTGCTGAGCACATCATGGGGCTTTTAGGTTCATCGCAGGAGAATTTTCCCTGTGAACGCACCAGGGCAAGTGCAGCAGGTCAGCTCGCGCTTTCCGAGTGGCTGACAGGAGCAATGCACGCAGCTCAAACGTTGGTCGTTGTAGTCTGTATCAGTGCTTTTCAGGACAACACTATTTTCTTCATCTGGACATCTGGAAATCCATCACGTGGAATTCCTGTGTGCTGTAATAGTGTACCATGGCTGTGGGATGTCAGTGGTTGTAGCAGACCAATATTTCATGGGTGAACGTTCCTGAATAATGTTAATTTATTTAGTTATTTGTTGGCAGCTTTAGAGCAAAGTTTGTGAGACGCCAGCACACACGCAGGGGCAAATGTCTCTTACCTCCTTGGAGGGAAGGATCTTGACAGTAGGTATTTCTGGCAGCAAGGTGGAGCTCTGGGATGCTTGGGAAGGAGTCACCTATAGGAAGCATGCAGTGGGGAGAAGGTAGCATCCAGGATCAAACAGCTGTTGTTTTTCCCAAGCTAAAAATAGAAGAGCAACAACAGTGACTGCAAACAGGATCTGCTGTCACTCACTGGTACTGGGGAGGGTGTCTCCAGTTGGTCCTCTTGCTTGGGAAGCACAGTGCAGGTCTGTTAGTCAAGCTGTTAAAATACGTCAAGCGTAACAGTGAGAGCTTCCTTAGGGACTCAAAACTAGTGTTAATTCACCCAAATGGCCGCATTACTCTGGGTTGAATTGACTTTTGAACACAGAGTTGTGGGGCACAGAGGGACAGGGAGGAGGTTTGGGCTGACATTTGGTATAAAGCCTGTGGGCACCTGATGCTGATCTCTGCATGCCTTTACTCCAGAGGTACGTGTACCTGCGGGGGAAATTCTGTATCCATCTCCTTTGGGAGAGCAGCAGGTTTATTGTAGCATTACACCGTGTTGTGCTGATTACTGCAGGACTTCTGATAGTCCAAAGCAAGAGCCTGAGTTGCTGTGCTAGTTTGTAACACGGGAGAGGATGCACTGATGTATCTGTCCCATGTGATCACTAGGGAAAGCGTGTTTATTGCTCTGTGATTTTTCTCTAGGGAAGCTGCTAAAAGATCAAATGTTTTTTAAAAAAGCTGTTTTACTTTTGCCTGTTTGTTGATTTTGTTGTGCTTAACGTAGAACATGAAAACATTTGGTTCTCTTAATTTTGATGACAGAAGTTTTTATGAAAAATTTCCCTACTGCCATCCACCACCACCATCTTCAACCATGTCCATTAACCTCTCGGCTCCTGCTTTCTAGTCATTTTTAAATCCTTCTTGTAGTGTTAAGATCCTGCCATTACACTTGATAATTAAAAAGAACCCCAAGCTTCTGGCCAGTTGATTGCATGAAGCTTTAACTGATGCAAACCTTTTACTCTTCAGCTAACATTTGCATAAGCAAAACTAAATTGGACCGCTGTGGTTAGTCTACAAGGTGCAAAGTCATAGCTATTGGGCAGCAAATTCCTTCATTACTTTGATTTCTGTGTAGGTAAATTACTTCTGGTATATTGCCAACCATTTTTTCAAGGTCATTTCTATTTAATGCATCATACTGCTTAATCCTTCTGCTATGCCTCTCCCTGAGCTGAATTATGAATCCCTGTAACAGGATCTTTTGAAAGGATACCTTAGTTATACTTTTCAGAATAGTGAAATGGCCAGGTACGTATTAATAGGGGTGCTTTTCCAAGGATTTTGAAGATGGTAAAAAAACCCTTTCATTCACATTAGTGCTGAAATTTAACTGGGGCACTTGGTGGCACGAAGTTTGGAGGTAGCCCAAGAGTCTGGACTTGATTTACTTTTTCCATTTCAGAAGTGAGTGGGAATCAGCAGAGGAGAGCTTTCAGGCAATATTGATAATTGGGAATCTGATGGACAGATTTTGCTATTTTTATGTGCCCTTTATACAGTCAAAGTGTGTCTCTCATCAGCCTTAGCAGGACCCCCAGCTCTCAGTATTGATTCCACCTACCACCGTGCAGTGGTTGTTGTTCTGTTGGAGATCAAATACAGAATATAATGGTCAGCAGTGAGTTAAACTGAGTCTGGGAAGGCTGCTTGTTCCTCATCTTCTATTTCTGTCATCTGCAGAAGAGCACAGTTTAGGAGAGGTGGTGAGGTAGGAGATTTCAATATCCAGGGGGATCTTGCAGCTTATTTGGAGAGAGTGTTCCCAGGTCTTCTCTGCTGCCTGTGCAGGATCCTGAACCTGGCAGGTGTAAACAGCAGCTTCGGGTCAGTGCAGTGGGGAGAAGCTAGAATACATTGCAGTGTTTGCATAGCTATAATTTATATCCTGTTTAGGTCGCATACACAGTAACACTCTGTAGGCACAGAAATGCTACAGATCACGCAGCCTGCTGCACTCTTCCCAACCACAGAAATGGCTGCATAGCTATTAGCTCCCATAATTGACATTTATGTCGCTGGTTAAAACCAATCTGGTAAGAAAACCCTTCATTAAAATAGGTAGAGGTGGCAGAGTGCTTTTGCTTTTTCTTGTGCTTTTTGCAGAAGACCATATTTCATAACATTCAAAATTCCCAGAAGCGGAACTTGAGGTTGGGCAGGGAGAAGTAGCTCTGTACACCAGTAGAATAACGTATTTTAGTTCTGCCTGCTTTTACTGACCAAAAGCTCGCATCCAGGTGCCTAGACAGGGGGCCTTCTGTCCCAAGACAGGTGTGGTGGCCTCCATTACAGCCAAAATCGTGAAGACATCCCTTCTGTGAATCCCTCCATCTTTCAATAAAACTGGTTAAATTTGAGAAAGCTTCCGAGCGCCAGCGGGAGTTTTCCATTGGCTTTGCTGGGCTGCCTGGGGCAGGAATGGCAGAAAGGGAAAAACATAAGATTCTGAGTTTCTAAATCCTAGTTTCTAACTTCTTGCTTTTAGAAGTCTGACTTTTTCATTGCTTATGTTGCGGGAGGACGTGTGATACTGGATGGTAATTTAAAGTTGAAGCTTCTTATTGTGGAATAATGAAGAAACTTTAGGTTTTGATCTGACTGAAGACAGGCAGGAAAGCATGTGTGAACTACAGCCCGGCGGGGTGAGATTTAACATCATCCTACCCCTTCCTTCAGCTGTCCGTTCTGCCCAGCTTATGCTGTGCTTGACTTGACAGCCTCCTGCTCGGATTCAGTGCAGCCTGAAATACCAAAGGACCCTAGGAGAAAAGCAGAGGTATTTATGAAACCCTTCTTCTGTATTTGAATGTTTAACAACAAACATACTGTTTGCAAAATGTTTTTGCTGTCTTTCCCCTACTTCTTTTCTCCTCTAACCACAAGTACCCTAGCCTCCTAGGTGATGATCGTAAAGGGTTTAATTTCATAATAGAAATACACCACGTAGCCGTGTTTGGACATCACTGCCACATGGTGATTTACCCCATCGGCCACCTGCTTGTTGGTAGATAGGTGTTAGCACCCCTGTGACTCTGTGAATTAAAACAAACCACCAGCCCGCACTTGTTTGTTAGTTATGGAAAGGCAATTAAGGTACTAATTGGAAAGAGGGTGCATAAATTTGACTGGCATGAGTAGGAAATGCCTGAGGAAGCTGACAAATCCATCTCTACAATGTTGTTCCTCAGAAATTCTAATTAGAGATAGCAATTGGATTCTTTTAATTTTCTTCTGTGTGCACTCCAAGCAACATGAAACCAATTAACTTTCTTATTGCATCTCTATGTTACTTTATGTACAGAGCAGAACATAGTGATATAGGACATTTCTATTTGAATTCTTGCCTTTTGGCCTTTAATAGAAAATCAGATAGTTGCAGTTTATTAGACTATTAGAGAGTATATAGGAACACAAATTTTTATCTTTTTTTCTACCAGAAAGGAAATCCTAGACCTTTCTGCTTCTAGAAACGTTTTTGTACAGTGCTTTTGATTTCTCAGCAATTTTCTAAAACCTGATAAGGATGCACATTAATTAGGTTTAGATGAAGGAAACTTCTTTGCAGTTAATCCCTGCAGTCCAACTGCTATTCTGTACATAAAGCTCTCCTTGACTCTGAGTAGGTGTTTAACCAGGATTTTGTTTTGGGGCAAAGAAACATGCAAGCTTAAGTCTGAGGACTGTGCACATTCATACAGAGGATGAGCTTTAATTAAAAATAAGCGTCTTGATACAGCTTGGGATGATTAATAGGTTTAACTTTTCCCTTCCTGGCTTTTTTTCTCTTTAGGGAGAACTTATTTCTGAGGGAAAGTTATATAAAGCTATAAGCTAAAGTCTTATGGTGTTTCTAATTATTTGGTTCGGTGTTGCCCTAATGAGAAGTACTGAATTCAGTCTGGTGGTGGCTTGGGAAGAGGCAGACATGGATCTATCTATGTTTTACTCTAAGCCTTACTTCCATTTACTTCCCTTAGCAGTTCTTTCTCCGTGGCTCATAAATCAAGACAAACATGGTGACTTCTGAGAAACAGTCTCTGTATTTGGGGACAGTCAATGAAGGGTGAAAATTGGCAGAGGCTGGAGTATGTGGCACTCTCTAGGTGTAGATTTACAGTGCTACAGACCCCCATCATGGCCTCACATGGTGCTCCCTGTGCTCCATGATGCCAAAGGAAGAGGCTGTCTGCTCCCAATGAAGGACCCACCTACATCCAGACCCAGCTCTCTGCTCAGACATCAACCCCGCTTGGATGCAGTTGTCTGGTAAACCAGTTTCCCTATTGCTCAGTAAAGCAATACAGGGAACCACCTGTACTTTGTTTTCCTCACAAGCCATGCTGAGATCCTTGGCAGAGGTTTAAAGCATGACATGAGTCCTCATTATTTGCAGCAGTGTGGTCCAAACTTTGCAAGTGCTAGATTTGGGGAGTGTGACCCCATTCCCATGATCTCTCTCTCCAGGGATGTAACCTTCTTTGCCCTCTGGAAAATCAACCGTTTCTAAAATCTCCTCTCCCCCCTCCCCTGCCCCTCCAGTAGTCCTTGCAACCACTCCTTGGTACCTGCTTGGTCCCTGAGGAAGGGGAGAGGAAGGTGGGGCAGGGCGGGATGGTTGCTGCTTCCTAACACGGGGCAGGGATGTTGCTGCTGGGCACGCGGTGGGTATTGAAGAAGCAGAGATGGTAACTCAGATCCGTGTTGAGTCTGTGCAGGCTCAGGAAGGGGTGTTAGGGCAGTCGAGCTGCTGGAAGACCCGTGCCCCATCTCTGCTGGGGACAAGGCAGCAGTTCAGTCAGTGGGTTGGCTCATGGACCAGGACACAACCCTGAATTTATCAGTATTCAGAAGAATTTTTAATAGGTGGAATCAATCTTTTTGGGAATGCAGAATGACATTAGTTGGCATGGCTGCAGTGAGTGTAGGCACTGCTGTTGTTACGTTCCAAGGAGCCTGTTTCGTTGGAGGAGTACTTGTCCCTTTTCTCCTGGCCAGTAAGTAGCTGTGTATCACAATTACTCTGTTTCCAGTGTGTTGGTTACTGGGGGAATGCTGAACGTCCATATTTGCTTTCAAAAATGGGTACCATCTTTTGGCTAGAGCTGCCAGATGCATTTGAAGAGGTCCTCCTTCTCCTCCCTAAACCAGCTATATTTCGGAGCTAATTGAACAATTTCTGCTTAGCCATCTCCTCCTGCTGAAAAAGCTGCATTACACAGATTGACATAACAATATCGAGCGCTGTGATTTTTTTTGGGAAGATGCCGAGAGAGTTACAAGAAGTGGCAAAAGCTCTTTTCAGGCAGATTGGATTTAACATTAAGGAAATAACCTCGGAAGTGACATCTCAGGAAGCCAACCTTAATGGCTTACTTGTTCATATTTATTGCTGTTCTCTGACCTGTGGGGTGATGAGAAGCAGAATTTCATACTGCGTACACGCTATACTGCAGCACTTTCTGTCAAATACGACTTGTGTATGCACGGTGTTGCTTTGTGGGGCGAGAAATAGGTTTGTGCTACTGAATGCTATTCGATTAGCTAGAGGGAGCTCTTCGTCTGAGATACAGGCTGCTTCGCCCTGCTTTTTCTCATCATTAAACAGTAATTTCAGTATCACCAACCTGTCACAACTGTTGTTTTCCAAACTCATTTTAAATTGGCATTTAAAGATTTGGAATAGGTTTTTCAGTATAAGAAACTGGGTGTTTGGGTGGTTTGTTTGGTGGTTGTTTTTTTTTTTTTGTGTGGTTTTTTTGGTTGTGTGGGTTTTTTTGTTTTGTTTGTTTGTTTTTCCTGAGTTTGTTTGCCTTTCTGATCTCCAGAAAAAGGTTGGTCACCCCAATAAGGGCATTTTTCAAATTCCCCTGCAATGAATTCCTGCTATGGTGCAGAAGCAAATAACTCAGTATTTGTTTTAAAAAGTCTCCTTTTTTTAGTATCTGAAGTTGGTAGAGCTGTAAGTGCTGTTTTCCAGTGAGAAGCGTGTTTGCTCACAGGATGCTCATGTGCTTACTCCTTAACAGCCTGATCCAGTGCTCTTTGCTGTTCATGGGAAGACACTCGCTGACTTCAGCAGTGTAACCCCCGGTCATTTCCTGCTGAAAAAAACAGCTTCTTCCAGGAAGGTTTCTGTGTCTGTTTTCTTTAAAAGTTTGCGAAGACTCAGTGGGTTTTGTTTTAGAACAGCTTCTCCCTCCTTTCGCATTTGAATTTGGTAAATAGGTTTTGGTGCTTTCTGAATCTTGAATTAGCACTTTTCTGTGTTCAGATCATCTTGCAGCAATTAATGAAATGAGCCCTGCAGCATCACACAAGCCCGGCAATGCTGGTGTTCCCAGCTTACAGGCGGAAGAACTGATGTGCAGCAAGAGCCAACAATGTACATCGAGACACATGGGATTTCTGTGGCAAAGCCCGTGAACCGCCAAGTCTTACTGTTCTGCCTCTTCTGTGTGGCTCGGATTACAGTGCTTGCAGGCTTTTATATGTTTGCACACATGTCAAGAGTGCAACTTGCCACCCTTCTCCTTTCTGGTCATGACTTCTGCTGTTTTATTTTTGAATATCAGTAACTCCAAAGTGCCAGAGGCAAAGCAAACTGACCGACCGCCCCATACCTCAAACCCCAGTTGGTTTAACTAGAGCAACAGTGAGATGTCTCAAATGTGTGTGATGGGTTTGTATCCATACTGTCTTACAGCAAGCTGGTAACTTGATCCAAAAATACAATGCCCTAAAACTGGACTATTGGAATTTGTAATTCGAGGCTGCAGGACACGTTTTTGTATGTGGAGATAATGGGTATCAAGTCTAAAAGAGTCCTGCACAAAAGCAGCACTAAAGTGGACAGGACAAGGGTAACGGCTACAAATTGAAAACAGGGAGGGTTAGATTAGATATCAGGAAGAAATGCTTCACAGAGAGGGTGGTGAGGCACTGGAACAGGTTGCCCAGAGAAGCTGTGGATGCCCCATCCCTGGAAGTGTTCAAGGCCAGGCTGGATGTGGCTTTGAACAACCTGGTCTAGTGGAAGGGGTCCCTGCCCATGGCAGGGGTGTTGGAACTGGATGGGCTTTAAGGTCCCTTCCAACCCAAACCATTCTATGATTCTATGGAGCATGGAGTACTTCTCAGTGCGGATGAAATCACTGGCTCGCGCAGCTCCGGCTTCCACACGTGATGTCCCAGCCAGGTCTGCCTGTGCAGGAAGCTGGTGATGCTGGGAAGACCTTCACAAGCAGAGGGTTAGGTCAAGTGCCTGATTTCACAGAGGGTCAGGAAGAACTGGCTGTGTAACCCCACCATTGCCATGAGCCTTCTTTCTCTGTGAACATTTTGTTATGGGCAGGACAAAACATCATTTCCATGTTTCCATTTCAAAATAAATGTTTGGGGTGAAAAAATAATTTAGCTTAAACAAACAAACCAAAAAACCAAATTAAGTTTAACAAAATAAAATACTTTGGAACCCTTGAAAACTACCTTATTTTTCCTCAAAATGATTCAAATCAACTGAGGAAAAAATTTTATCCCCCCAAACAGAGATTTCTGTTGTTAGGAAGGGAGTTGTCTGGAAAATATTGCCTAGCTCCAGGCCTCAGCCTCTGCCCAGCGTCACACAGCGCGGTTGCATGCTGGCTGAGCTCCAGCTTGGAGGGCAGATGCTGCACCTCAGCTGAGAAAACCAAAATCACAGTTTGAAATAAGTCTTCTGAACAAGCTGGAGAGGCAAGGGGTGGTTTGCCCTTTCCTGTCCCTCAGGTGACTTTTGCAGGACGTACTTTCTAGATGCTCTTTCGGAATATCAATCTGGCAGTTTGGTCTGTAGGGGAGCACAGAGGAAAATCAAATTCTCTTCCTTATCTGCAGTCAAAGATGCTTCAATTGGCAGCTGTAGCTGAAGTCACTTCCAATCTTGTCTTGCAGAAATAGGCTGCCAGTTAACATGCCCTGGCTTTCTTTTCTCCCTGTGATGGACGCAGCTGCCAGGAGCTGGGGCTGGTCCCGCTGGGAGAACAGGCCACCGAGTCTGCAAGGCGATGTGTGTATAGAGCAAGAGAGGGAGGGAGGGAGGGGGGAAAAATGGAGGAATTCTTTTTCTTTCATCCCAGATTGGGGACTCTGGACCTGGCAATTATTTTCTCCTTTGTTTGTTGCTGTTGAGTCTGTTTTGCCTGTGAGTGCCTGCTCAGGGACTGCTTCTCACCGTGTGTTTGTGCAGGGCTCGGCATCTTGGTAGTACAAGAAACGATAGCAGCGGTCTGGAGGCTGCTCAGGTCGTGTGGATAGCAGCAGCCACGTCTTCTGTCGAAGAAAGAGGCTGTGATAACATTCATCACTGTTGCATCTGTGGACTGCACGTGTAGGCAGAGATTTACAGGGGACAGGTTAAGAAGGGTACAGCCCACCTTGATCAGCACCAGATGCTGCGGCACATTCCCATCACCTGATCAGGACACAGCTGTGCAGCCTTCCTGCCTCTATCACCATGCATCTGGCCCAGTGGAAAGGTCAGGGGGATTCCCAGTACCGCTATAATTGTTTTCTAGATGGTGAAACATAGAAAATGCTCCACAGTCCAAGCTTTAATCTCTTTAAAATTCTTAGGCCTGGGACATCTGCCGTTAAAAAATCCCTGGCTGAAAAGTTCCTGCTAGGGTAATGTTTTCTTGGCAGGGTGAGTGTCTGCGGAATTGTTTGCCTGTGGTGTAAATAACTAATTTTGGGGAAAACTTTTAGAATGTTGAGAGATATAAGCCAAATGGTGTAGGCTGGAAGTCTTGGAGCTGCTCCAGAGGTTAACCCCACTGGTTCAGTGGAAGACAATGATAATGATACGAGGATCATTGGCTACCTGGTTTAGACACCAAAGATTTTATGGCTACAGCGTAAGCGTCTGCAAGCAAAGCAGATTTCTAAGCTGTCATAGCTGATGAAGATGTAGGCAAAATAGTCAGTGGAGATGTCTGCTTTACACTGAGTAGAATCAGTCTCTCAACCCTGTTGACTGACTGTCAGCTACACTGGGATCCTGCACACCTGGCTGCCACGTACAGAGCTACAGGTAGTCCCTTACATACAGGTTCATTCATCTGGAGCTGAAACCTACTGTAAATGAATAGAAAATATAGCCTGAGGAGGTGGAGAACAACATGGTTGCTCAGCCGAAATATGGAAAGACTGAAGAGGAGTAGCGCTAGTCTTCAACTACACAGGGGACTGCTACCAAGAATAACTTGTTTTCCAAATCCCTGGAGGATAAGATGGGAAATGATGGATTTTGGTTGCAACAGGGATTTAAGGTCAACATCACAAAAAACTTGGTAATGAAGTACTGAATAGATTTACTGAGAAGGATATAGATTTGTCAGAATTGGAGGTATTTATCAACAGTTATAGACAAATACCTGTCAGAGGAAGTTGGATTAGATTCCTTCCAGTTCAGTGACTGAAAGATAAGGTCACTTTACCATTGTAATATAATTGAAAGATGATGTATAAAATACTACACAGATCACAGCTTCTTTTTAGGGACAATTCCCTGCCTTGGAATAAGGGATGTCATCAGACTGGGGTTGTCCCCATGTGTAGGTTACTGAACATAGTTACGTTTTCCTGAGGAGCTGCTGGTGTGACAGCAAGAAGAGATATGTCTTTCTGGAGCAATGCAAAGGCAGTTCAGTTTTCAAAGGTGTAAGCTACTTATAAAAGAGAGTGTAAGTCACCTTTAGAGACAGGCAGTATGAGCATTTCTGGTAGCGTTTTGGCTGCTAAAGGAGTCCTATCCTTTGTAGCCCATCATGTCAGGCAGAAGCAACCTCTGAGTCTGCAAGAGTCCTGTCAACACCTGTGTGATTTGGAGCATATCACACCATTTGTGGTTTGTCTTAAGGCTGAGAATTTGCAATATGCATGTAAGAAATGCTTAGATACCAGATTTTCCTGGCCAAAAAAAAAAAAAAAAAGGAGAAATGAAATCTTCAAAGGCATTTGAAATGAAATCGTTTAAGCCTTGTGAACTGCTGAAACAGCATGTTTGGGTAGGGCTATCTAGTGTAGCTATTATAAATATCAAGCAATATATTACTGTGGCTGTGTTATCTCTGACAAGATTAAGTGCATTCCTGTCAGAGAGAATTTTCCGATAAAGATTTCACTGCCTATCCCCCACATACAAAATGTTAAGTGACCCTGATATTTCTCTGCTCCACTTTATCAATAAAAAATGCTCCGGTTGGATTATTTCTGTTTGTCTCCTAATGAAGTGACATTTTGTGAGGTGTCAGTCAATCCTGGAATTGAGAAAGACATACCAACTCAAATCCACATCCTAGAAGTAGTAGATATGTACCACACACGGAAATACGCTGTGCTGTGCTTTTAATCTGCTTTACTCATAAAAAGCATAAATCACCCATTAAAAATAATTACTGAGGTGAAGGAATAGATTACTTGATAAACCAGATTGCTCACTGTGAATCATAGCATCACTTGCTGAAACAGACATACGATAGTATGGAACTGGAGACATCAAAACTGATTTAGGAAGAGACACTAGCAGTGTTAAATCAAAGTTACTGCTTAAAGAGCAGAATATGCTTGCTAGGTAGACATCCTGAGGACCACATGAGGTCCCATGAATACTAAGTATTCTATGCCACATGTGAAAAACGCAACAGAAAGGTCTAAAATATGCACAGGGACCTGAATTGATGACAGTGGCTGCTGCATCGAAGTCTGCCGTCGTGAACTTCTCATCACTCGCTCACCCGGATGCATCCATTGCTGGGGAAACTCGGCGGTGCTTTGATGAACCCTCCACAGTCAGTTGGACCCAGCACAACAAGAGCAGTTGGGATTTCTACGTTGGCACAGGTGAGCTTACCTGGGTAGAAATCCCAATGTAGAAATCCCAACTGAGTAAAAGTTACACCTCAGCAGCTGTGTAGGTTGGAGAAGCTCATGATGGCTGAGGCTACTTTCTACATCTTCCTGTGAAGTGTGGATCCCATTTTAAGAATATTTTTAGCAATGGTGATGGCTTGGGAGATGTTAGAAAGAGTCTGTGGCCAAAGAAGTATGTGCTTGGGATATCTGGCCATTCCTGGCATGGAGTGTTAGGGAAGTGCTGCAGGTGGTGTCTGGTGGAGATTGCAACCAGAGTTCCACCTGCCCCGGGAACAGACCAAAGCACGTGTTAGTCCCCAGGCAGGAGGGGAAGAAGGTGGAAGAGTACTTAGGAAAGGCTGTGGCTGGTGAGATTGTGTCTGAAACAGTGTGGAATTTGCTACCTAAACTGAGGCATGGAGCAAAGCAAAGAGCCAAGAAAATGGAGCAAAAGGCTGTGACTAGAGAATTGACACCATGGCATGGATGAGTGATTCCTTCGCTCCAAGTAAAGACCCATTGGTTCTTCTTAGACCACTGGCTTTTCTGGTGGTCTCGGACGACCTGAGTGGCCAGACCAGAGACCAGGAATGTTTATGTGAGCCTGCAGCAGTTAGTGCCACTGGTTCTAAAGGATCTGCAGCTGTTTTCGTAGGTGACATAGTTTTCATTGCCCATTATGATGTCAAGTGTGTTAAATTTATGATGCAATGTGTTTATTTTAATGTGCAGTGTCTGCATCTCACCAGCCACATATATTTCAATCTTTAATGTAGCCATCTCATTGTATTATAACACCCTTGCATATTTACTCACAATCTCTCTGAATGGAGAATTGAACAGTATCTCATGGCATTTTACTAATTAAATAGATTGTGTGTTTTGCTGGCAGTGTGTTGCAAACATTAACTTCTGAAAGCTTTTTCATTTGTCATTGTCTCATTCCTTGGCATTATGATTACTGCATTTTTATATGTGATAAGACTTTACAGCAAGTTAGACTGTATGTCAGAAATCCCTGCCCGCAGCAATCTGCTCCGCGAGATAGAAGTGTAATGGGATTCATAATGTTCACTCACACTCTCTCTTCATCAGCATTTCCTCCTTCCTCTGGACTGGGGGTTTTATTTGTGTCTCTCCCCATTCCATTTGGACTGTGGGGAGGGGAGCAGCGCTCGGTTTTGATTTCCTGCTTTAACCTTGACTGTGAAACACTCTAGTGTTCCAAACAGGCCTGGGTGCTGGAGGAGCACACGACTGTGAACAGGGTATGTGCTCTCACAAGTGCTATCAAAAACATGCTGCCTCTTAGGATGTGGGAAAAGCTACTCCATCCCTCACGTCCAGCTCGGTGGCATTACTCTGGCAGGATGTGAGGCATAAAACCACAGAGGTGAGCACTTGCTTGCACCTGGCACTGAGTGAGGTTTATGGACCAGTTTATAAATCCCCATGTTGGCTTTAGGGTTGGGGCTGCTGTTGCAGCACAGTGGTGTTGGTACCTGTTTGTGCCCATTTTCTGCTGTAGAAAAGCCATAGACATCAGTCTGAGTGGTGTTTAGATCCCCTAATTTAGGATTTCTATGTTATAAAAATTTGCCTCAACTATACTAGAGTACGGAATGGAAAAATGATTTCATTTTGGAAAAAGAGATGTATTTTAGTCCTGATTTCAGAAGCTGCTGGTGGGACAAACAGCCTGTGCTGCATCACCCTTTCTGCAGGGTTAATGTGCCTGTCCCCAGCTGCATCTCCAGGAGCTATCAATCTCCTCCCATCTGAAGAAGCATGTCCTTCTTCCTCCCTCTTCTGGTGGCCTCATCACTTGACAACATGACTGTTCAGGTACGTACATGCTTTGGAGCCCCTCTAAGAACTCTGATCCTTGACACTTTTTAAATTCTTGTTAGGCCCTTCTATTTCTTTAAGGTAAGGAGCTGCTCTTTTAAGTTATATTTTGTGAATTGATTTTTTTCCCAGGCAAAATGAGATCAATCAAATCATATGGCTAATAAAATTGATAAAGAACCAATAAAAGCCCACTGACACACCATCTGGCACACTGAAGATGAACGAGGAGAAAACCAAGCCACTGCTCAAATCCTAACCTTCCTTATCACATTAGAAGCTCATTCACACTTCATAATAGCCCAACATTTCATTTCAGCTACTGAGATTAATGCCAAAGAATACATAATCAGACAATAATTCTCTGTATCTTTCTATCCAGATGCATCGAGTGGAGTAATAGAAATAAACAGATCAGCCTTTTATTCCCCCCCACCATATTCACTTGCACCGTAACAGCAGCAACCAAAACAGAACCTCTGCAGGAGCAGGGGATCCTGCTGTTAAACAAAAAGCAGCTGGAAAGAGGAGATTTTGCAAAGCATCAAAATTATTTAGGAGGAGAACCACTGTTAAAGTCCACAAAATTTCAACCTGTAATTCATGGGGCCTCATGCTGTCAAGCCGTCAATGGGCTTTTGAAGTTTTCACCTGACCCTGCCAGGAAGGATGTTACCACAGAATATCAAGTTGAGTCTCAGGTGGAGAGCCGAGGTGATAGCACCACGCTGCAGTCAATGGAGCTGGATCTTGCCAAAGGCTGATTTTGACTTTCAAACTTCAGAAAGAAATTGTAAAGGCCAAATAGGGGTTATTGGAAGTTATAACACTGAACAGCCACATCTATAACGTGAGTCACCTTTTAGAAACTGCATATGAATGTATCTTTAATATGGATTGTGACCTGATGCACCCTGAAAATAGAGGGTATTATAACAAATATTGACAAATTGTCAGCATAATCATACCAGACAGGGCTTGAGATTTGACTGCATATTTGAAGTACAGATTGCTAAAAGCTCTTCGCCTGTCCCAGTACTAACCATTCTTCCAGGGATGCAGGACATGATATACCCATCTGCTGAAGTATTGTGAGCTCTTCACAGTCCAAGTGATGAGTTTCAGTCATCTGTCACTGCAAGTCCTAATCAGAGTGCGGCTCCGCTCATGATGTGTTGGTGTAATACATCTGCACAGAGACACGGGTGAAGATTGCATACCCACTCATCGGGCGAATGCATATGCCCGTGGGTTTATGGAGGTGTGCATGGGCACACACACGTAGCAGTGTACCGTTGCTGTCTTCGGCTTTAGATTAAAAGTGTATTGATGTTTACAGCGTAGCTCAGGCCTCCCAAAAGAGAGAGATCTAAATTTTGAAATGCCTGTGGGCCAAAGGAATCCTTGCTGTGTCTGCCCTGGAGAATGACATGATTGGGATCAATGACTCTGGGGAGAGTGTTACAGCAATTGTGCCCTGTGATATTAAATGGCCATTAAAACATTTATTAAGCTTCACAATAAATGACATATTAAACCATGAAAAATGTCTTAAAAACCTGACTTACCCGGAGATCTCGGTGAGTAGTTGTACTGAGGGTATAGCTGAGTGCAATGCCTTTATTAATGATCTAAAGGAAATGATCAGCTCATTACTAGCAAGGTTTGCAGTTTGGAGCAATAGCTGGCAGTGGTGAATAATGGTAAGGGAAGGACAGTTATATGTTGTTTTGTAAGCTCCGGTGATTTAAATAACCAGTGCTTTTAGTGTAACCAAGTGCCAGCACGTGCTTCTGGGAAGTGGAGATGTGCATAAGCACTTAGAGGATGTGGGGCTGCCTCCTGAAGGCATTGACTTGGGGAGGAGATGGGAGGTCATGGTCAGTAAACAGCGTACAGCGGTTGTCCGAGGTAATAGTGTGGCTAAGAGAGCTAATGGGAGCCTGGGATGTATAACCAGGGGAAAATGGAGTAGAAGGAAGAATGTGATATTACTGCTGTGTGCTGCAATATTATGCCCGTTGGTCAGAAATGATCCTGGGGCCTGAATAAAGGTGCAATGCAGTAGTTACTACTGGAATGACTACAAATATTTTTTGACATTTATCTGAGTTTAGGAAAAAAGCTTACGTACAAAAGGAATGTTACTCAGAAATAAAGATGTGTCTTACAGACTGTAAGCACCTACGTAGGGAAAAAATTACTGAAGGCAAAGGACTAATGAAATGAGCAGGTAAAGACATAGTGAGATCCCCTGCCTGGAACTTCAAGCTGGACATATTCAGGGTAACAACACAAAGTAACTTTTTATGGGGTAACAGCCCTGGTAATCCTACATCTAATGATTTTGTGGCTTCTCCATCACTGATGGATTTCTCTTGGTAAGCTTCACTCAGTTGAAAAAGAAGTTATACAGGAATTACCAGGTGAAATGTTATGCCCTGTGTTATGGTGCTGTCATACTCACTGATCATAATGTTCCCTTCTGGCATTACAAATCTATGAACCTAAGAAATGCATGACTGAAGGGCAGCTGTGGTGCACCTACTGAATTCTTAAGTGGAGAAAGCTATCTGGGTCATATCTTGGGGAGAGAGACTGTGTTATGCCGGGGAGATGGGCAGAGGTGAGAACTGACCTTTGGCTTGTTCGCAGTGACACGAATTACAAATACATGTTCTTGCAAAAATACATCTTTTCCTGCCAGTCCTGGGAAGTCTTGCTTCTGCAGAGGTACCTGTAGACAGTACCTGACTTGCTCTGCACTAGGCTTTGAGAGGGGACACAGAGGGGGGCAGGCATTTTTGCAGGGGTGCATACATAGGGGTTGTAGTGGAGGAAGGCATCTGGTTGAGCCAGCATGTTTCTACCCTGTTCACGTATCATGTGGGCTATTGAGTCACGCAGAAATACCAGCTCAGATCCTAAGAGCAATCCATTGCTCTTAGCACAGTAACTGATAATCTCTGCCTCTTAGCTAAACCAATGTACTCAGAGGTAGGGCTCTGCTGTTCTGAAGCTCGGGTGGTCATCGTTTGCTCGGGCATTTCTGCTCTGTTCATTGTGATGCAACGTAGATGCATGCTAAGATTCTTTTCAGGATCACTAAATCATATCAGTTCCTAGGAACCGAACGGGGAGTTGTGTTCTCAGCTCCCCAGAATATTAAGGCTGTTATATTGTCACATCAACAATTGGACAGGCATTTTTACAGGCAAATAATAACAGTTCAGGTGGGGAGATTGAAAGGTGTAACCAATAAAAAGAACAAAGCAACAGGGATGGAAAATTGTTGCAGTGCAGATTAATTGCAAAACAGTTACAGATTTAAAGCACAAGTCAAACAAGTCAGGTAGGCAAAAGAATTAAAGCTGTTATATTGTCACATCAACAATTGGACAGGCATTTTTACAGGCAAATAATAACAGTTCAGGTGGGGAGATTGAAAGGTGTAACCAATAAAAAGAACAAAGCAACAGGGATGGAAAATTGTTGCAGTGCAGATTAATTGCAAAACAGTTACAGATTTAAAGCACAAGTCAAACAAGTCAGGTAGGCAAAAGAGAGCTTGATAGACAAGGAATAAAATGCAAAGTACAGGAACAAATGCAATTTCAACAGGAAGTTTTATGAAGAATTATTGCCTGGAGGTAAAGAATCTGAGACTGGAAGAAATAGCCAATAAAGCAGAAAGAAAGTAGTTTATTATTTGAAGAGGTTAAGGTTTAGAAGCAACATCTGTGATGGTCCTCTAATATCAGCAGAGATCTGAATGCCATTATTCCCCGCGGTAACCTTGAGACCTCCCTTGGGCTCCTCCAGAGCCCAGGGATGAGCCCAGCAGAATGAGACCAGCAGTAGCCTGCCCTGTTCATGAAATGATTGTGGGTCCCTCTCCATAATTCAACAACAGAGGACAGCAAGAAACTCAGAGGTAGAAAATGTGAACCTGAAGGCTGAATGAATTTGATGAATACTTAACCTGGGAAATGTATTGCCCTAGGCTGGCATGGAGCCCACCACACTGAGATAATTCATTGAAAAAATAGTCGTAAGGAGAAAGGTTACGTTATGTTGGGAGGTTGATGTTACAGCAGATCCAGTCTGGCCTGTTGAGCTGGTGTAGGCAGCGTGTACCATTTTTTTTCAGCTACAAGGCACGTGATGCACCTATTATCTGTTCAGTGTAGCTCCTGCAGTGTTCACAGGTAACATTCCTGCCGTGAAGGCTACTTGACAAGTCCCACTACAGACTGTCATATTAAGTTGGCATAACTTTTCCAAACCTTATTAGTTATAGAGAAAGTTTCTTGAATGTACAGTTTAAGGAGGATGGGATTGGTGATTTTTGTCTTCCTCAACTTGTCTCTCAACCATGCCCAGCTCAGGCATGGGTATATGATAATAGGCTTGTTTTGGGGTCCCTTGGGGTAGCCAAGGCCACTTGCCTTCAGCAGTTGGCATATTACTGATGTGTTAATTTTCCTTATTGCTGCAAAAGGTTCCAGGTACACGGTTACAGAGGTTGTGTGTGCAGGATTTGTGTTTCCATTTAATGTCTTTCCCTCCTAGTGACTAAGACAGAAGACTGAAACTTTCGTATATACTGATGTTTGATCCAAAAGCCACTCAGCCAGTGTCAGTCTTCTGATGAAAAGCATTTTATGGGATGTGCCTGAAAACCTCCTGAAGATTACCAGTACTTTGTAGACTTCATGCTGCCCTATACTAGACGAAGGTCCCTGGTGAGCTTGCTCAACAACTCCATCACTTCATGTGTAAATGGCTGCCTTATGTACAGAAGATCTTTCTGAAAAAGAAAAAAATATCCCATTTATAGCTTTTTGGTTTGCTAACTTGTCTATGTAATACAAGGAAAATGGTGCTGACTATCAGTCTGAAGAGGGGTGAAATAGTTTCTACTATAAACTTTACTGAATGGAAAAGTCATAAGAACATGAGAATGACCATACAAGTCAGATCAAAAGTTCATCCAAGCTTGTGCTTGGCACAGCCAGTACAGGTTGCATAGAATCATAGAATCACAGAAGGGTTTGGGTTGGAAGGGACCTTAAAGACCATCTAGTTCCAACCCCCCTGCCATGGGCAGGGACACCTTCCACTAGACCAGGTTGCTCCAAGCCTCATCCAGCCTGGCCTTGAACACTTCCAGGGATGGAACATCCACAGCTTCTCTGGGCAACCTGTTCCAGTGCTTCACCACCCTCTCCAGGAAGAACTTCTTCCTGATATCTAATCTAAATCTCCCCACTTTCAATTTAAACCCATTACCCCTCATCCTGTCACTACAGGCCCTTGTAAAAAGTCCCCCCCAGCTTCCTTGTAGCCCCTTCAGGTACTGGAAGGCTGCAATGAGGTCTCCCCAGAGCCTTCTCTTCTCCAGGCTGAACAAGCCCAACTCTCTCAGCCTGTCCCCATAGCAGAGGTGCTCCAGCCCTCTGAGCATCTTTGTGGCCCCCTCTGGACCCGCGCCAACCGGTCTCTATCCTTCCGATGTTGTGCATAACGTGTGCATAGGGAAAACGTAGAACAAAAGAGCAAACAGACAGTATTCCCTCTTCACCACCAACACTCTATGGTTTTTGTACATGCATATTTCTTTTTACAAATGCAGACCATGGTGGTGAAATCTGTAGCCATAATCTAGATTTATATTAAAAGGTCTGGTGCTCCCATCAGGCTGGGGTCAGTAATGCAAGTCATCCCTTGGCAGACCTGCCACACTGATAAAGGCCCTTTCTGCAGGAAGTGTCCAGACCTGGGGTTTTCAGTGGTTCGATTTAGATACTATTAAATAAAAGACAGAATTGACTGGCTCTCTGTGAACTGAGATACTGATCTGACATTCTGTAATAGTAAAGATAGTGCTGTTTGACCTACCAAGAATTATATTTTACTAATAAATAAACTTTGGTAGTGAATTCCCTCAAATAGCTGTCAAAGGCACACTGTGTTTCAGTAAAAATCAGAAGCCTTGAAGATGTAGCAAAGCTGATGCACTAAAGCAAATGAAATTTTGCTAGTGAATGCTTAAGATTCAGCTAATCAGTTCTTTAAAGCCAAGAGCGTTTATTCTTTTCATTACTGACTTTAGTCATATCATAAGAGTAAATAGAATAAAACTTGCTATAAATTGTGCTGGTCATGTGTGGTCAGATTATTTGTGGGAATGATTGCTACACGGTCTGGAATTACATTACCTTAGGTTATTGGATTACATATCATGTCCTGCTGACTTTTAATATCATTTTGTTTAAATGCAAATGGTAAAATAAATGATCGCTTCTGCTTTAGGGCTGTGGATTAGTTACTCAAGATGATCTTACTATTAACTGTGCAGGGAAGATAAATTGGTTAAAGGAAAAACTTGACATCTTATCAATTTTTTCTATATAGAGGCTTTAGTGGAAAAAAATGCTTGTTGCAGCAGTTTCCTTTTAGTTCCTTAATCATGTGGTAAGTAAGTCACTACTAGGGAGTTTAATACCTAATTTTAAAGGCTTAGACCTAATGAAAGCATGCCGGACAGTGGCACTGCAGCAGCAGGAGGACAAGGCATCTTGCAGTAGGTACAGCCCGAACAAGTCACATCAGCGTTCCCCCTTCCCAAAACCAAATTTATGAAAGCATTTAGGGTGCCTGATGGCTCCAGATTTGGGTGCCAGGGGTTCACAAGAGAGGCGGGTATGTGCTGTATCCTCCAAGGGAGGGACGTTGACAGTTGTGCATCTGTCCCAGAGAACAGTGATATTTTACAACTTTGTACAAAACTTTTGAGACAGCAAACTGGGGAGACTGGAAAATGGGGCAGAGAAAAATGAAATGAGAGGCAATTTAGAGAAGAAAAACCTGTCACAAACCCGAGATTCAGTGGAAGGACCAAGTGCATAAGGAGTAGTAGGAAGGGGTGGGTGCCAGAGCATGGGTGTTGTGGCAGGGAGCCATGGGACGAGAAGGCATTGCCTCACTCTGAGCTGCTGTGCCTTGAATTTTCTGGTTTCTCTGGGCAGGTCGTAACTGGGACACACTGATGGACTGGATAGAATTCAAGTACAAATAATAATAAGGGCTGTACAGCAGGATTTATGAAGAAAAGTTAAGCACCATATGTGCACAGTTTGTCTCGGTGACAGCCTGACATTAGAGCAGTGTAAATACAGATGAAAAGGAAGAGGTGTCATTTAACAAAATAGAAAGATGCTGTGAACAAGGGCTTTCCTCAGTCCTTACTTCAAGGAATTCTGCACGTAATGAACACTAAACTCAATCCCTTCTGCATGCTTGGCTGCTGCTGAGATCCCCCCCTGCCCACAGCTCCTCAGCCTGTGCCCTATCCCTCCTCCCTGGAGGGAAATCACTCTCAATCATATTCAGGTAGGATGAAGAGGGACTCCCTCCCTCTCCTGGGAGTCAGCAAAACTCCCTTCCCATTTCTCCAGAGGCTCAGTGCAAATCCCCTTGTACTCAGCACCAGCTTGCCTGTAGCCTGTAGCTCAGGTTATGTTGGACTTGGAGCGATGGAGGTTGTTATCTCCAGTTAATGAGTGCTCCAAACACTGCTCCTTGGAGCAATGGCACATAAACAGCTGGATACACTTGGCCCTGTGGAACCACTTAGCCAGTGAAACGGGTCACAAAGTTACTAAACCTCGGGGAAAGCTTTTGAGACCATCAGGTAGAAAGAATAACCCGTCTGCCGGAATGGGACCATCCTGCAGGCAGGAGCTGTGCCTCCTCGCCCTGTCCACCGCTCATTTTCCAAACCTCTCTGTTTCCTCGCCCAAGGGTAACAGCTGCCTGAAAGCTCCTACAGCTCAGAACAAGGCAACTGGTGCTCAGTTCTCAGGAAAGCATCCAGAAGTACTAATTTCCCATTATTTCTTAGACTGCATTTTAATTATTGAGAGGCAGACAGCCAGCGTTGGTTGGTGGTGACTGCCGAGAGCCGGAGTGCCCAAAGGCGTTCTGCAGTAGGGGGTTAAATTTTGTTAATGATCTGAGTTTCTGCCAAACTCACTGCCGCATATCACGAGTGACACTAACTAGACTTGGAGGCTATTTCAGTTAAGTACTTGCACTTTATTTACATGAGCCATTTCATATACTGCAGCTCAGAAAACACAGGAGAGCACAGACAATAAATAAGGATGCGTGAGTATGTCTGGGTGGCTGACCAATTTCTTTCCCCGCATTGTGGAGTTATCTTTCTGCAGCTGGGGAAGAAATTAGCTCTAACATTGTCATAGTTATTTAAGAAAAATCCCTCTTTCCACTGCTAACTGTCCTTCTGCCTCCCATTCCAGGAAAGAATTTTACTAGGGAGTTCTGAAATTTTTGTACAAGAGGAATGTTGTGATTTTTGGGTCTCTTTTCTAAGTGTCTGTTTTAGTTTTCCATAGTGCTCCAGCTGAAGCAATTACACAGACAGATTAGATTCATTAGTTCCGTCCACAAAGTGTCTTGTGACCCTCAGCTTCCTTTCTGGTTACCAAATCCATCTCTTCCCACCCCTACCCCCTTTTTTCCTTAGGGTTGCAGCTCAGCACATCAGTATTTCACTTTTGCCCTTCCCTCTGGAATATTAAATTCAGAGATCCAGCTATCCGTTTACAATTCATTTTCATCCTTCCTTTCCTCGCTTCTGGAAAACCATCCTTCTTTGCACTCCTCAGGGGTTTCCAGCAAACCCTTATACTGCCCAACCTTCCCAGAACTCTTGTTAGATATTTTGTGGCTGTCATGCCAAAGAGGATGGTGCTGGTGCCACCAAAGAGGATAGTACTGCTGCCACTAATTTCTTGGCCATGAGGAGGTTTTCCACAGGACTTTGTTTTTTCCCACCTCCTACATTCCAGAGGATCCAAAATAAATGAATATAACACTGTCAATATGTTCAGCAAGTGACCTAAACGCATGTGGTATTGCAACAGGAGATGATGCTGACAGGGTGGTCATTTCAGCTCGTCATTCTTGTGGCCAAGACTGTTGGGGTTGGCTGGCAGAGGGAATGGGGACCGAATTGTCTGCCAGTCCCATTCAGTGCTGGTCAGCTTGCGCGGCCCCTGAGCTTTACTTGAGCAGTGGACACGTTTGCAAGACCTTGCAAGGTGATTGCGTGGAGATTAAAGAACATCTGAAATGCAAGATCACTCTTTCTACCCACACAGGTTGATTACAAAACTAAAAATCTTAAGCAGGATTTAGGACTGAGGAGTATGAAATAGAAAGTTGTGTGACTCCTTACTTTAAATCACGAAAACGATCATCTGTCAAAGCAACCTATTTTCTCTGTTTTATCTTCTGAGAAGAAATGTATGGCTGATAAATTTATAAAAGTTAACATGAGCAGGTAATTTCAAAGGAAATATTCACCACCCTCAAGAAATCCTTTCTCCTCAAATCTGGCTGGCCATCAACTGTCTTGCAGAAGGGCTAATACTGAATGTTTTAATTCTCCCTCCAGTCCTCCACAGGTACGTATTCTCAATTCTTCTCTTAAGGTTAACCTCCACTTTATTCTGAAGGGTGCACAACTGAGGAGAGGAGCAACATTTGGTCAGTACAAGAACATCCAATCCACATATGTACTAAATGCTACAAGAAAAAAAGCAATGTCTGTCCCGTCAGCTGGATATAAGCATGATGGGAATCATGATGAATGTCTGAACTGTGATGGCAGTTCATTCACTGATGCATCTCTCCTCGATGCTTACTGTATTGCATAAGTCCCTGTGATCATTGCACTATGACTGATCTGCTATAAATAATGAAATGGGGCTTCCTCTCCTATCAGCCTCAGAATTCCTGCATCCTGACCCTGTTCCTGGGTTTCTTTTGCCTCTGGGTCTCTGAGTGGCTGCATCACCAACACACTTGATGGATCTGCTTGTATTTACACTCTCTTCATCTTCAGTGGTGTTGACCATGAAGCAGATGTCCCGAATGGATCAGATGAACTATGTCCATGAAGTATGTGTGCTGGTTTTGGCTGGGATAGATTTGGTTTTCTTCGTAGTAGCTGGTATTGGACTGTGTTTTGGATTTGTGCTGAGAACAGTGTTGGTAACACAGGGTTGTTGTTATTATTGCTGGGCAGTACTTACACAGAGTCAAGGCCTTTTCTGCTCCTCACCCCACCCCACCAGCGAGTAGCTTGGGAGTGCACAAGAAGCTGGGAGGGGACACAGCCGGGACAGCTGACCCCAACTGACCCAAGGGATATCCCAAAACATATGGTGTCATGCTCAGCATATAAAGCTGGTGGAAGAAGAAGCAAATGGGTGATGTTTGGAGTGATGGCTTTTATTTTCCCAAAAAACAGTTACATGTGATGGAACCCAGCTTTCCTGGAGATGGCTGAACACCTGCCTGCTGATGGGGAGTGGTAAATGAACTTCTTGTTTTGCTTTGCGTGCAGCTTTGGCTTTACCCATTAAACTGTCTTTACCTCAACCCGTGAGTTTTCTCACTCTTACCCTTCAGGTCCTCTGCCTCACGTCACCGAGGAGAGTGAGTGAGCAGCTGCGTGGTGCTTATCTGCCAGTTGGGGTTAAGCCACCACAGTCCTGTTTGGCACTCAACATGGGGCTCAAAGGGTTCAAGATAACAGATTTCTTTGGAATGGGGTAGATTGAATATATAGCTGTTATTGCTATTTAACTATTAATTCGCAGGCTCCTCTTCTTGCCATGCATCTTCCTTGCCTTACCATATATTAGAGTCTAGTGCTTGTTAGTGGCTGCCTTTTTGCCTTTGTTGCTTGCTGTGCTGCTGTACTGCTTATCATCTGACTCTGCTGTGCCTGGGAACATTTTGATAACAGCAATGGAGATGTGCCTGGGCTGGCAGATGGCCACGGCATCGTTCCTGTTTCTGTGCTGCTGTACTGGGGAGGCTGGAACTCCAGTGTGAACTCGAGTCGAAGGGACTGTGACCACATGGGAGAAGGACACCCTCAGGTGTCTGTAGATGTGGATAAGTTCATGCTGCAGCAGGTACACCTTGAAGCATCAGTGGCTCTGCGAGTTCATTCTGGTGTCCATGGATAAGACCATGACAGAGCTTTCCTGTTTCTGTGCTGCTGTACTGGGGAGGCTGGAACTCCAGTGTGAACTCGAGTCGAAGGGACTGTGACCACATGGGAGAAGGACACCCTCAGGTGTCTGTAGATGTGGATAAGTTCATGCTGCAGCAGGTACACCTTGAAGCATCAGTGGCTCTGCGAGTTCATTCTGGTGTCCATGGATAAGACCATGACAGAGCTGGTGCACTGTTGGAGACATTCCCTGGCAGCCCGCCGTGCAGCCCATGGTGAGACTGGCTGTGCCCTGCAGCCATGGAGGGTCACGGAGGGGCACAGACCCACCTGCAGCCAAAGGAGGACCCCACACCGGAGCAGGGGGATGCCCAAAGAAAGTTGTGACCCCGTAGGCAGTCCACTCTGGAGCAGGCTCCTGGCAGGAGCTGTGGCCCCGTGGATTGACCACAACCTCCATTTTCCATCCTGTGCTGCTTGGAGGTAGGAGATGGAGCAATGAGGAGTGAAGTTAAGCCTGGGAAAAAGGGAGGGGTAAGGGAAAGAATTACTATAGCAGGAACCCCCTGTTGCTAGTCAGGCTGTATAAAGCACTTTGAGAGTAATAGACCTCATATTAGCGTATTGGGAAAACAGAAAAATTCCCAGAAGACTCTGTGTTTTGCATTTAGCTCACTACCTTACCTAGTTCCTTATCCTGCTATTAGACTCCCAATAAAGTAAAATGATGCTTACTAAAACTTCCAGTTGAAAAAGTAATTTGCCTGGGCTATTGATTTAATTAACTTGAGTCCATTTGTTTAAGCACTGTCTGTGTTTTAAATGCATAACACAGAACCTACAGAAGAGTGTTCCTCGCTGCAGTTGAGTGCTGTATACCTTGCTGCAGCGGAGTGATGTTTGGTGAAGAAGTTTCCCTTTGTATGTGTCCTGTTGAAGATCTAAGGGTGGAGGGCTAAAATAATCCATCAATGGCCTAGGCCCTGTTTCACAGCTAGGCTGGTGCCTATGCGCTCAGAACCCTTGGCCTGGTTGGTTTAATGGAACATGTCGTTCTAGTAGGGAGAGTTGGCAACTTTACATAAATGGGGATTTACTCTAAAATTGGCTGGCTTTCCTTACAATTTCAACAACAACAACAAAAAAAGCCTTTAAAATATCATGAAACCTTTCAGACTTTGCAAAACTGATACCGATTCTACCAAATCCGTCTCTTTTTTTAAATTTACTCAGCTCTGCCATTTTGTAATGCCAATATCACTGCGTTAGCTATGAGTCACAGCATTCATTAGATCTGATTAAGTGTTCTGGAAGACCTCACCTATAAAAGATCTTTGGGTGAGAGGTAGAAGGTCCCTCCATTTTGCTATTTTTAAAGTGAAATTGTGTTTCCCTACTTTGTTCAGTGCTGGGAAACAGTCTTCAGGTGGAAGAAGCAGCAAGTAGAAGGCAGCAATTTTAAGAAACAACTCTTCAGTATAAGAGTATATAGACAGGTTGCCTTGGCTCCATGGATGCCAATGAGGGATAGGTGGGATGTCAGATACCTCATTTTCTTTGTGTCTGTTTTCAAGGCTGAGATGTGGAGAGTGCTACTTTCAGTAGCGGCATCCTTTAATCCCGTCACTCACTTGGAACTGGGAGTCAGTAGTGTTCTGTAGGAGTGTCTCTTAAAACTATAAATTGATTTAAAATAATATTTCTGTAAGATTTTACTGGGCTAGTACAGAATAAAAATTATCTGAACTGCAATCACCCTAAATTACTAAACTTTCTTTGTACAGAGAGTAGAAAGTAAAGAATGTCTGCTCCTCCAAGCACAGCAGAACAAGGCATCACAACTCTGTCATCTGGGGTCCCTGACAGTGCCCCAGAGAATGGCCACATCATGTAATTTGTGCCTGGAAATGTCTCCAGCCCAAATTTCCATTCATGAAAGTTTACTAAATATATTTGGTGTTTAGCATTCAGATTTTGAGAAATAAGGGTGGTATGAGAACCTGAATAGGAGGGAGTAAAAAAAAAAAAATATTCTCTTTCTTGTTTATTGCATCATATTCTTCATACAACTCAGAAGATGGTTTTGATTTTCTTCTTCTAGCATAGAATTGTCTTGTTTCATTTCCCTCCTGAGACGCAATGTTGCCATTTTAAACCATCAATTAACTGTTCATGAGAGTTGAAAAGGGAGAGGAATTAGACACCTTCACAGAAAGTAACTTGGTGTCTGTGGCTGGGTTCATGTAGCTAAGTGAACAGGCTTACGGCACAGCCAAAGGAGATACACTCCATCAAGCAAATGAAGTGCATTTAACGAAACACTCTCATTAGGTTTGTAGTGAGGGCCTCATCACATAAGCTGTTGATAATTCATTTGGGGAACTCTCAGCATCCTCGAGGTGCCTGATGCTTACAGACTGCTGGCCTTCATGGTCAGTGATGTTAATGCTCAGTTAGTAATGAGCAGGTTAATGCCCAGTTAGTTATAACCAGGTTCATGCTGTCAAGAAATGCTCATGTGTTTACTGTCAGAGAAATTATTTCACAGGCAGCAAAGGTTTGGGCAGGAAAAGCTGTTGGTATCATTCCTTTTCTTGATTTAGATTCTTAAGTGTTTTGATTAGTTTATTTAACTCCCATTATTTAATTTCTCTATGCCTAAAGAAATCTCAGAGAAGAAGACACTGTGTTTTATTATCTCTGTTTCCTAACATGAAAGATATGTCAGAAATTTTGAGACTGAAAATGTCAAGAACCTAGGAAATTACAGCCATGCCTCTCCCTCTTTGTGCATCATTTAATGAGACATACACGGAAAAAAACGTGTGGAGGTACAGTTAAAAATGACATCATGATGCATTTCTGAGACAGACTGCTTGCTCTGTATGGAATTTCACAGGACTTCCTTTTAAAAAGCTGAGGCCGTAAAGTCTGATGCCACGATGTCTGCTGGACCTCAAGACAAGATCTGAACATTTGGAAATTGTTGCTTCCTCGTGAGTATCATCCTGTCACCTGAAATCTGTTCTACTGGGTGCAGATACTGGGTTTTTCAAAGCAACGTAGCAGATTATGTACGTAAGAGAGGTGCAAGATGGGAAACAAAAAGGGAGCTGGGGGAGTGTTGGTACCATATTGATTGTGTGCAAAGCTTTCTCAGTGCTGTTGAGAATAAAGAAAAGGAACAGCTTTTAAATAATTAATGATTATATTAATTACATAATATTAAAGCAAGTAAGTGCTTGCTTTGTTTTCGTTTTTGTTTTTGGGGTTTTTTTTTTTTTTTGTTTTTGTTTCTTTTTTTTTAAAGAGCTTATTGTCTAGCCAAACAGGATATTTTTGCTGCCTTAATGAAAGGAATAGTAAAATCCATAATATGTCCCCTTCCTCCCCACCATCTCCTTGTTGAGCTGTCTAAGACACACTCGGCCAGCTGCTGCAGCATACTGATACTTTTAAATCCAGGCCATCCATCTTGTAATTGGTTGCAATCAGTGAGGTCAAGAAAGCTTTGCAGAATCAGCTTTTTTAGGCTCAATACATGTAAAAAAAAATAAAAGCCCATACTTCTGAGCTGAAGAATTCATTCAGCAAATTCTTTCTTTAATTACAATCAAGCCAGATTTCTATTAAAACTCACTCAGCACTTGACTGCACATGTTATAAGAACCACAATAAACAACGAGGTATTAGTTGTCTTTTTTCCTTTCCTTTTCCTATGACCCTTAAATCTGTACAATATCTATTGAGTGCAACTAACTACAATCCCTGTATTTAATCTTAAAATGTAATTAAAACAAAGAAGTGTGAAATGAGAAGCAATCAGACAGAAAATATGGACTCCAGTCAGAGCACTTTTGTCTTTTGTTTTGTGAATATAAATTGGACTGATTGCATAACTTGGAAGAGGCAAATCACAGTAGTACTGGAAACCCAAGGCGGTTGTTGAGGAGAAGAAACAGATCTTCCTCTTCATAGTGGACACGAAGCAGCCAAAGTCGCAAAAGTCTTCTCTTGCATTGAGTCAAGCTCTGTCTACAGGGGATGAACCTGTGCTGGGAGTCCATGGAAAGGCTCCATCACAGTTCTTGCTCTCCAGGGGATACAGCAAGTGCCAACCCTGCCAATTTTGGTAGGGTAATCTCTGTAATTCCTGAGTCAGAGATTGTAACAGTGGGCATGCACTCTCAGCCAAACGAACAGCAGCAATGTCTGGTTTGGTTTGGCACGTTTCTCAGGTCAGATCTTAGCCATATTCTCCTTGGGGTTCCTATCTTATCTGATCTTCACTGAGGAGGCTTTGAAGCCACTAAACAAATAGTTTTATGTTTAATCTTTTTGGGTTTCTTTGTGCCGGAGTTCCCAGCCTGCAAAATAGAAAAAGAAAATAAAAAGAGAAAATAATTCCTGGTTTTGGGAACTCTTTGGGCAAGGTTTGCATGCCCTATATATGTAAATCTCTTGGCCTAGTGGGAGCTTCATTCATCTGTCTTGATTGTTTTCATGTTACCAGGTTCTGTATAATAAACGAACAGGTACTGATACAGATAATAAAGCTCTCAACCAGTGTGTCTAGGAGCACGTTATGGAAGTGGCCAGATACAGCAGTAACTGGTCTGCAGACAAGCCCATGTGTAATACTCAATGTTCTCTTTCTCAAAATAACACAAACAGGGGTCCATTTGTCCTTATCTTCATCCTTATTGTGAACTGGCTGGGATTTAAACTGTTCAAGTGGCAATTTATTTTTTTTACCAGCATTACTTACAGTCCCACAGCGGGGAGGCAGCTGGTAATCTTACAGAGATGGTTTTAAAAAAAACCTACTGTGTGTCCTCTCAAGAACATTAAAATGAAAGGAAGGATCTCCATCACCTTTGGCAGATTTCACTCTGTTGGTAAATTCTCTTTTGCATTTGGCCTATATCCACCATTAGTCTTTGGTAGAGTTACAATCAATTCCACTTGCTGCACCTCTTGAATAGACAGTGCAGAGAAGCATGTGAATATCCATGGAAACATACCTATCTAAATAGCTATTTTTATCTTTATTTGAATCAGTATTGTGGAAAATCTCACCACTGTGTTGTTCTTCTAGGCTGCTAATCTAATTAACATGAGCCCAAGAAGTTTGGGGATGAATGCTGCCTTTATCTATTATTAGGGTTAGGAGGTAAAGTGTAGAGAGATGTGCAGCAACAGGGAGAAGGACAGGCTCATCACCTTGTCCAGGCTGGTTCCTGGTTTGGGGAGGACCCTGGGAAGGAGGAGCTGCTCCTTCCCAGCCAGCAGCAGAACTCACTTAATTGGAGCTCCTCACACGCCCTGATGTGAGGATGCAGTGTGCAGGGACTGGGAGACATGCAACGGGGTTGTGGAAGAGGTGATGACCAGGAAAATCTGAAGGAAGTCAGGGAGCAGACCCACATCCAAGCTTTCAAGGGGAAGGAAAAAAGGCATTTCCTGCAACCTCTGAGGGATGCAGAGTCTGTTTCTCCCAGGAAGTTGCTGAAGGTTGCTGGGCTGAGATCCTGTTGAGAGGAATGGGCCCTCCGTGTAAGGACGGGGACAGATCTGTTTACAATCCCTTTATTTTCTGGTCCTGGTCCATCACATCCATAAGACACAAGTTTCATCCACTTAAAAGTTACCTCGTTCTTGTGTGTGCTCTAACAAAGTGCAGAACTTGGGCTTCAAAGGCCTCTGGGTGTTTTTGATGAGAAAGATGCAGGTAGAGCCTCCTCAAAGCCTGGTGCCTTCTCACAGTGCCAGAGAGCCCAGACAGGCCTGCTCTGGGAGTCAGGCCATATTGTTCAGCAGAGACTCAACCCTCAGTCTTCCCCAGCACCAGCCTCAGAGTCTCCCCGGCACCAGGTGATGGAGGAGAGGAGTCCATCATGTTATGTGGGAACCCCACATGCCTGGGAATTGTTGGGAAACGACTCGGTGCCACCAAATTTCTTACCAAAAAGCCAGACCTCCCCCAGTAGGATTAAGTAGAGAAAAGGGAAATCCTGAAAATTACCAGCAGTGCTTTGCAGTTGATAATTTTCATGGTTTAACAGTAAGGATGACTCTGCATCTTTCATCTGGTAGTTTTAAAAGCCGCATGGCTTCAGTGCAAAGAGAGGAGGAAAGTAGGTGAAATACAGTGTAGAATGGAGTGCTGCTCCACTGATTGCTCATCAGGAGGGTGTGTTGACCATTGACTAGAGGAGAGGTGCTCCAAGGGTCTTTGACTTTTTAATGTATGTTCCTCATACTTCCCACTTATGGTAGTGCTCTTCTCTCCTTTCTTCTTTCAATTTTCCTGTTCTCTGATCATTTCTCAATCTTTAATTCTCTCAGTGTTTTCCTCTACACTGCCAGCACTGTCTCTTAATTTTTCCTTTCATGGCAGCTCCCTCTTATCTTCTTTTGAGCCCAAATTACTTTTGTTTAGTACCACCCAGTGTTCTCTCACCAGCTCTATTCTTCCTCTTTACAACTCAAACTCTGTTTTCCCAGGAGGCCTGGCTCATCCCAGCTCTTTGAATTCAATTAATTGATCTTCATCAGCCAGATTGCCGTTGGCAAAGAAACCCAGCACGCTGACTGTCTTTGTGCTTTAACTTCTGTTTTACCCTCATTTAATTTGTGCCCTTTGCAGCTTACTGAGCCCTAATTACCTCTGCTACCACCTTATCATTTTCAATTATAGCCTTCATTTCACTGACCCGACAACTTTGCCCTCATCACACCTCACCTCTCTGACTTTGACCATTATTTTTGTACAGTCAGTTCCCTCCACGGGGATTTCAGTTTTTCTCATCTCTCACTTCATTTTCCTGACTATTCCCAAACATGAAGGATGTGCTTGCTTTGTGTTTCCTTGCCTTCACCTCTCCCAGCTCTCGTGGGGACCACCATAGCATGTACAAACCAGTGGCACTCAGACAGTGGCTTCAACCAGCACAGCATGACCTGGCTTGAGGAAACTTGATCTTTACACCAACATTTTATAGTAAGGTTAGAAGAAACCTCCCATACCCACTGCTCAGCTGCGATAAACCCTCATATGCCCATACAAAGTTATTTAATAAAATTTTTGTAATGCTTTTCTGGTGAAAGCTTTCCCACTGGTGCCTAGGTACCTCCTTTCCTGCTCCTTTCATTCTTCTTACTATTATCTCTTCTCCCACCGCCCCATCCCACTGCTGTCAGGTCACGATCCTTAGACACATCTCTTTCAAATAACCTAAATTTCTCTCATCCTTCACTCTCTGACCTATTTTTGTTCTGTTCCTGTTCTTTTCCTTCTTATTATTGCATCTCTAGTGCAGAAGGGAGCTGCACACTGGCACAGCATTTCCTTCTCTCACACCTTTGCTGTTCTTCTTTTCTCTCTTCATTCTGCTCTGGTTTGTTTATCCCTGATTTTGTGTTCTCTGGAAAGGCTGATGACTTGCTTGTTGCTAACATCCTTTCCTTTTGCCTATTTCTAATTTTTACCTTTATTTCATATGCCCTGATTCCTATGATAGTGATTTCTGCATGATTTATGGACTGTTATTAGGAAGTGGGTATGGTTCACCACTTGAAAGACTGTTAGCCATGACACAGAAATGCCCCTGAAGGTTTACTTCTCACTGAGTCGATCCTTCAAAGCACCTGGGTTTGATCATTTTTCTTTTTCCCTCTTTCTTGCCTCTTGCTCTGAAGTCCCTTCTTATGGCTGGATTGGGCTCCGTGTTATGCCGACAGCTCCATCCTCCTCTTTCAGCAGGTTTCTTGTCAGTGCTTGTATCTCTGTGGGTCACCAGAAGCAAACTTTATCCATGGATGCAAATATACCATAGTCTGTGGCACCTCTGTGACTCTTAATTCCACTTACCTCATTAGTGCTTCTAATGAAAAAAAGAAATTCTGTGACTGGCAACTGCTGCCGTAGTGCCCTGGGTCGGGGATGTTATGAGAGAAGATCTGGGCATAAGGACCTGCTGCAGGAGCCCAAGCCTATTAAAAATGCCCATCTGGGTAATTTCTTTCTGTTTTTGTAATCCATCTCAGAGGTGAGATGGGTCTGGGCAATTACCCTTTCTAGGTTACATGAGTCCCAAACCCATTAATCGGCTTTCTGATTCCTTATAACAGTTTGACTCCCCTTTCAGCTCATTTCTCTGTTGGATGATGGGCTTTGTCTCTGACACCAGGAGCTCCACACCTCTGCTTTGGCTGAAGAGCAGCACTGGTTTCTCACGGTGCTGATGGTGTGAAGTGGCCACGCGGGTGTCTGCGTACCACCGGTGTTGTGCTGCGGGTTGTACGTAAAGCCCACCTGCCTGGTGCACAGGGAGCCAGGGGCCAATGTCCTGCAGCTGAGCCCCACCTCAGGGGAAGTCTCCAAATACAACCTTGAGCTTCTCTCGCCCCCAGTGAGAGCTATTCCCCTGGGTGCGAGGGTGGCTCCCTAAATCCCATGCAAATTCCCCAGTTGCCAGTGGAATCTCAGGTGAATATTTGCCTGTGCGGGAGCAGGCTGTGAGATTTTCCCCGAGTTATTTTCTTACTTGGGGCTTGCTCCAGAGGCAATGAGCAGAGTTACTGCTTGATCTCCAACTTGCAAAGGAATGAAACAACATGCCAGGTTCCTACTCTGACCTTATGTTAGAAAAGAAAGTGCTTTTTAGTACTTTTTCTTTTTGACATGACTGTACTCCTTTGTCTCCTTTGGGTTCTTCCTGAACATTAAGCTCCGATTACAATCCCCTTGCTAACCACTAAAGTCCTTTCTTCCACCCTCCCTTCACTCTGCTGTGCTATTAGAGAGACACATGAAAATAAAACGAAAGAAAATGGAAATTTGGAAAATACAGAGCTGTTTTAATCATCTGGTTGCCTTTGTGCCTTCCTGGAAAGTATTATTTTTGTGTAGGATACGTTTTCTTTTTTAAAATCAGAAGAGAACGTTCTGCTTTTGCTGCTCACTGTGAGGTTTAGTGGCACACACAGGTACAACAATATGACAGCAGAGCTTCAGGCATGCTCAGATTCTCACTTGTCCTAAAGCTTTGCATGAAAGTGAAGGATTATGAGGTCATTGAACAAGTTTCTTTCTAAGGCTGCCAGGGGGCAATCTGAACCCAATCCCATCCCAGGGCACAGTGAAATGTGATCTTCAGCCCTGTTGCAATATTTATCTCAGGGCATCAGAGGCGACCGACAGAGCAGTACTATATAGCATTTTTATCTGTCCAACTTATGTCTCAGCTTTGCTTTATTTTACTTACCTTTAAATTCAGTGTTTTTATGGTACAGATGTGTGCTGTGACTATTTCTGCCTCGTAAAAAATAGATAACGCGTGTGCTTACAGCTTCTCATAAACGGGTATAGAAACACATTAGGAGGGTCAGATTTTCAGCAGATACAAACCAACATTGTTTCATTAACGTGTTTGTAATATCAGCCAACTTCCACTGCTTAGAGCTATTTATAGCCATTTCCCTCTTTATACAACGCATGGGTGTCGAGGCTGCAGTTACCAATAAAACAGTGAAGAATTGGGTCAGACTGGAGTGTCTGCACCTACTGCCAGATGAATAAACCACTGAAAAATGGTGGTGGCGCTATAGGTCCCAACTGACATAAATTGGTGAGTGTTAAGTGTGTGGACCCTGGAACTTGATGCCTGGAAAGAGGGATTTGGAGCTTTACTGCCTGTTTCCTTAGGGATGTGCTGTAAGTGAAGCAGAATGATGCAATGAGGATGGCACTGGGTGGTTTATCCAAGGTGGTGTGAGATTTGGGGCATATCCTTCACCTAGCCATAGTCACTGAGGTGAAATAAAGGTATTGCTCCTCTTCTCTGCACTAAGAACCTCAGAGAAGTGGAGCTTTCATTTTTTAACATAAAGCTCTCATTGAGAAAGGCAGACTGTACCTGTACTGATGTGAGGTTGAACACCAGGGCTCTTCTGTTTCGATGGTGAATCATAAGCACTTCTGCCAATTTTTGGATTCCCTGAGGGAACAGGTAGAGGCAAATGTCTATGACTTCCATGAATACTAGGATTTTTGTGAAACCTGCTCCTTTCCTAGTGCGGTTAATGGGAGCTCTGCCTTGCTGTCATGAAAGACAATTTTACGTGTAATGTGCTTTCACCCCCCCAGTCCTCCTGGCAATTTTCTTCCAAAGTAATCTCAGAGTGGTAATTTGGGAAGTCATGCTTTAAGTTTCCAATTCCTCTGTTGACAGACCTCTTTCAGAGTCCAGGTCACTCCTTTAATGGCGATTCACCTTTTGCCACCCTGAGCAATAGCTTTTCTCCTTCATAAATTTAAAGGAGGTTTAAAATGATACCTTCTGTTCTGACGTGCTGGTAGAGCTACAGCAGTGAAACACTGGCAGCAAACCCAAGCCCATCTCCTCTCATTTAGGAGCTCTGCCATCCTTTGGAGCAGGCAGAGGCATGTTTCTTACCTTTTGTGACATCTTCTGCATTTTAGGCATCTGTCATGCCTTCAGACCTTTGCTGCTCTTTGTGACCTGTTTCCTTTTAGGGTGGATGAATGGGAGGGGAGTGCAGGTAGTGGAGGGTGTGCTGAGTGTGAGATTTTACTGCTGGGCTTTCGCTGGGAGCATTAGCTGCATATTACACTGGAACTCGACCTGGAGTGAGGAGGAGATGAGGAAAGTGAGTGTTTGGAGATACAACGGATAAAATGGGAGGGAAGTCATTGTTAAGCAAGGAACATGGTCCTCCAAGCAGGGTTTCTCCTGGAAAGCATTGCGCAAGAAAAGGAACTGTAAGTAAAGTAAAAAAAATAGCTTTATTTTTGAATGGAAGACCTTAAGGAAGCTATGAAAGCCACTGACAAGTGAGAAAAAAACCATTTCAGCCAGTTTTGATATTTGTATTAATTATCTGTGCCTGATGATGTCTTGGGACCATGCAGTGATTCAGCCTTGCTTTTGTGCTCAGGGAGTACAAGGACCTGAGAACCAAGACCCCATTACTGAGGATTTCCTGTGGCTGAAAGACAGCTTCACCCAAGCAGGCAAGGCCTGGGATGTTCTTGCATCTCTCATTGATTTTCCATGTCCTGTGTTCAGCTGATAGGGCTTTGGGTGGCAACATCATGTACACACAGTCAAGTTCCCAGTGCCTGCTCTGGTCTCCTTTCCTGTCTCCTGTTTGCAGATGACTTAGTACAAAGGCGTTACTGATTCTGTTTAGAGCTTGTCCATGCTTTTCCAGTGTTGCTGCCAATAATGATTAAACAGACTTAAAGGCTAACATGCAGTGAATGAGGCTTGCTAAAAACCAATTCAGTAACTTCCCAGGATCATACCTTGCTGAGACATTTCTTGTTTTCAGGGAAAACAAAGACTTATGTAACTGGTGCTAGAACTGGATACAGCACACAGTCTGTAGCTCCTCATCTTCCTGGGAGCTTTGTTCCAGGACCACTGGTAATTTCTCCAAGGCTGCTGATGTTGGAAATTAATAATTCCCCACTTGAATTAATTAAAGTATTTCAATTGTCTTAGTATTAGAAATGTAATGAAGAAGAAGTGGATGTGGGGGGAGGTGAACCCAATTAAAACGTAATCGTTTAATTCAATTCACAATCTTTCATTAGTGAATCTGTGAAAAGCAGATTTTATAATTAAAAACAAAAGTAGGTTCGATGTTGACCACCACCACATTAGGAGTCCATCTATAATAATTTCTTTGTGGTCATCTTCAAAACTTTCAGTTTAAAACAACAACAAGAAATGTAAGATGTCTGCATTTGGAAAGAGCATCTGCTATGTACCACTCCTTTCTGACTTGCCAAGAGTTTGTTAATCATTTACATGTGAATAGAAAAAGCCAGACAAAAGAAGAAAATACATCATCTTAGGCAGATCTTTTACCACCATTTCTATGGCAGGAAATAGGTAATGCATCACGGTGTGACCCTCCTCCAGCATGGCAAGGTTTATAAGCTTGATGAAATGACTACCTACTAACTAAATTCCATCTGTTCAAAATTCTCCAGGAAGCACTGTATTGCACTAGATTTTGGCAAACTATTATATGAGGTTCAGCCCCATATTAGCATTTTAATTGCTGGCTGATTGCTTTTATGTTGCAAAACTCCGTTCACAACAGTATGTAAGTTGCAATTAGTTTTTACTGTGTGATTCATTAGTTCCTATAAAGTATGTCGTGCTGCAACATTTGGAAGGTAATATGCTAGAAAAATTAGTGCTCACATTAAAAAGTGTGGAGCAGTGTTGAAAATGTACTAGTCCTGCCTTTGACAACCACCTAGCCCACATTTGTTGGCAGGACATATTCTCTCAAATGAGATTTAGCTGACAGCTGCAGATAAAATTGTTTCATATTGACAGGTTTTTCATGTAAACAGCATCTTGGTCCTGCAGTCTGTTCCGTATGGGTTTACATCTGCCTGGGATTTGACCAAAGTCGGTGGAATGGGCACAGGTGTGAGAGTTTCCTTTATGAGAGTTTGGCTGCCGAGCTCAGCCTGGTTTGTGATATTCCTCCGGGGAAGTATCTGACATCTTTTTCATGCCTCAAGAATCACATGCTTCTTTTGGGGATGCTGTCCTGTTCACGTTGCTTGTGATGGGGAGGAGGTGTATGTTTAAGTTACATTAATCAGTTCTGCCTTGAGAAAGGGTGATAAACTGGATCTTTGAAACTTTCCTACCTCTTAGGAAAAACAGCGGGTATTTTGACTAGGTTAAAAACCAGCCAAGAAGTATTGGCTCCATTCTGATGAGAATGACAGTTCATTTTGCCTTGTTCCACCTCTTTTGGTAATTGTTGTAGCTGGCAGAAAATTTCAACAAATAATGCATGAGGACATGATCAGTGAGTTTACCATGGGTAAGTTCATGGTATGACTGCTGTTTGAGTATCCATGTCAGTCACGTGTTATTTTTATCTTCCCTGACTGGATGACACTACCCTGGAAAGGTTATTCTGCACGTGGGTGCTGGCAATCCAAACTGAGAAGGCAGGCTGTGAGCGGTCTGTCTGGGCAGCAGTGCAGTGTCTGCTGTGCCAGCCCGCACTTCAGCACTCACTGGAGGGGTAAAGCTCAAAATGTAGCCTTTGCTTTTGGTAGGGTATTTGAATTTTTCAAGACTGATGTATAAAGA
This sequence comes from Eurypyga helias, assembly GCF_000690775.1. NCBI lineage: Eukaryota > Metazoa > Chordata > Aves > Eurypygiformes > Eurypygidae > Eurypyga > Eurypyga helias. Next base: position 60,927 of record NW_010273959.1, read on the forward strand.
ATAGATGCAAGGAACAACAGTTGAGAAATCTCCCCTCTAGGCAATTTCCCATGGGATTTTCTAGGCTTTCTTTCTTCAGTTTCCACAAAACCCCTCAAGATTAGAAGTCAGGCTTTTGTCCCTGTTGGCTGCAAGAAGTTTTACACTGGGAGCATTTACCCAGCAAAGAAAAATACTGCTTATTCCTTCAGAAATATACTTAAGCCAAACGGAACTTGTACATTTGTAATTGCACAACAAATCAGGGAAAATAAAAACTTTCAAGACTTCACCTCAGACTATATCAACTCAATTTTCTAGCGTATGCTTTACATCTGTAGGAGTCTAAAGCACCTGCAGCAGTTTAGTCTTCCCCATTGATTTGGAATAAGTGTCAGCTGCCTCCTAGCCCTGATTTTGATGTGTTAGTTTAAGCATCTTGCTGCTCATACCAATCTGTAATGCAAAGTGCGGTCAAAGTTGGGAGATTTTAGATGCATGCTCTAGCTGTATGGTGATAACGCTGGTTTTGGAATAAGTTTCATTTCTTTTAGCTTAAGCTGTGCAGCGTGACAGGACACATCCTGTTGTGCTAGGGCAGAGAAACTACCCAAACTGTGAATGCAGTGGGTGGATGTACTGATGCAGCAGGTTGAAAAGCAGGTGAGATGGATGACTCCCAAGGTTTTGTGTTAGGTGTGAGTCAGAAACTCAGGCTATATGGCTCTTACTGTGTTTCTGCTGCCTGAAGCAGAAAACCATAGGAGCAGTAGTGACAGCAGTAGAGGTAACACCAAAGAGGGAAAAACTGGAATCTTTCCCTTGCTGCCTTTTCGTGTTTTTACAGTTTATGGTGCCTGGAGCCCAAGCAGCCAAAACCTTCACTGAAGTGCTGGTTTGTGGTCGATGTTGGTCTGCTGTTTCAGTAGTGCCCATGAATACATTCTGTTGGAGTTTTTTTGTGAAGTGAGAGCATATTTCCTCAATATGGATTTGCCTTGCTTAGGTTAGAGGACCAAGTCTCTCTTGACTGGCATAAATCAGCTGCTGTGATTGCAGTAAAATAGAACTGACTTTCCTGTGTGGCTGCTCTTGGTGCATTTAAAGCTTTGTTCCAAAGATAAGAGTGTGTGACGCAATGGTCGGAGAAACCAGGAGCACCATTGCCTCTGCTGATCCGCTCTCTGCCACTAGCACCTCGGTGGATGGGTGAGGTTTTGTAAAAGTTCATTCCTTCAGTGGGAAGGTGGAGATGACGTGGGCGGTGCAGAACAGGTAGTGTATGTTGGGGAAGTGGTGGGCAAAGATTTGAATGGTGCAAATGCTTATTTGGTGTCTGGGATGGAAGAAAGTGGGCACTGAGTCTCCTGAACTGTCATCCTGTCTTGTAGCCCTGTATTTAGACATATTTGTGTTACCCAAACTCTCTTTGGGATGGTGGTTATTCAAGACTCAGCAGAGGTGATCTCCTGGTGCGTGGCTAAGGCTCTCGCCTATCATGAAAATCATAGACTCACAGAGTGGTTTGGATTGGAAGGGACCTTAAAGATCATCTAGTTCCAACCCCCCTGCCATGAGGACATAAGTCCCTGGTAGATCCTTCTCTGTTGCAGTGAAAATATTTTTTTTTTTTTTTTTTTTTTTTTTTTTTTAGCACAGCTTAAAGTGGTTAAAATAACAAGCTGTGTTATGCTAGAGTAGGAGTGTCTATGGGATGTATTAGTATGACTGTTACATGGTGCATTATAGTGATCAAACTTCACTGCAGAGGCAAATCCTTCAGCTGGAGTTGGTTACATCTTTGTTGGACAGCATGGCAGGAGTGAATATCTTTTTCCATAGTCATTTTTTATGTGTAAGCTCTAAAGGAAAATGGTGATTTCTTTGATGTCACATACATTTATGTTTAAGAAATAAGTGAATTAAGAATTTTCTCTAAGTGCAAAATTATTTATTTTTTTTCCATTTCTAAAACATTTATTTGGTGGGAAATTGTCAAAATTTCTGTGTTTCATCCCAGCACTGTCAGTCTTTGGATTTAGGGTCCTGTATATTCTCTACTGAATATACAGTAGACATGCACGATATGCAGCTTCAGATGGGAATCTCCTCCTTAATAAGCCAAAATGGAAAGATGTATTTACATGTTAAACACTTCTTTGCTGGAAACTTAGAAGTGTCTAAACTCACTAAATTCATTGAACTTAGAGGTATTTAATTTCAGAGGTCTCCTCCTTCTCTGGCTGTTAGACCTGACCTCAGAGACTCTCTTTGCAGGGATGATGAAGACATTTGAGATAAGGGATTTGCTCTGTGCCACCAAGGGAAAAAGGAACAAAAGGTGATAATAATGATAATGTTACTCAGATTTCCAGCTTTTTTTCTCTTATTCTTTTTTGCAAACACAAGCTGTAGGTGAGGAAGGTTGAATGGAAGTGACAGAAGCATCTTGTGTTAGTCTGTGCTCCTTTCAGCATACCACACACATCACTGGCAGCGTGAGCCAGCTCTGCTGCTTCTTTGAGACTTTTGATGGTGAAATCGTGGTTTGCTGAAAACTTTCTAGGTGCTCAGAAATCCTGGGGAGGGACAGATTTTCTATTTCACTCTGTCTTATAGATTGTTTTTCAAATGTTTACTCTGGTGGACAAATGAAAAGCCGAAGTTCTTTATGACTCTATTTAAATGGTATGACAATGAATACTTCTCCACCCTCAGTCAGAAGCATACTCTGGCTTTGAGGGCAAATGGGTAGTGGGAGCAAAATTCTGTATGTGGGAGAAGAAAACCTGCTTCTCACTGGAATGCCTGGGTGGGCTGGGGGAGAGGAGAAGGCAAGCCTGGGGTCAGACTGGCATGGGTGCAAGGCAGTATGTCTGCTGTCTGCTTCACTCTGCAAGCCCGTTTCAGTTGAAAGGAATAGACACATCCTTGGTATTTCAGCACAACGGAAAATTTCAGTATGACAGACAGCCTGATCTTCACAGGAGTTGGCAGCAAACTCCTGCTTTCATACCTTTAAGAAGGCTCTTTATTTAAAAACGTCAGATCAAAGATAGTATAAAGCAAATGCATAAAGAAAAAAACCCCACTTCTAGCTTTGGAGTGAGACCAGCCCTATGCTGGGAGTGCTTGGTGATGGCAAAAGCTCATGGTAAGACAAAACCAAAAATGTTGGCAGTTACTTTCATCCTAGTGAACTAGCTGATCTCAGTGCTACAACAGATCAATTAACAGTTGATTTATACATCCACGTGTTACTCAGCCTCCGTTTCTGGAAAAGCAAAGCATTTGTGTGTTTGCAGCATGTAGGAGTCGATGTGTCAGTGGAGCTGCTCAGGATGTTAGTTAAGTGCAAAATAATTTTGTGTATTTTACTAAATGCAATTCATCAGAAGTTGTGCAGATTAACTGGTAGAGCTACACTAAACACAATGGCATCTGCAGATAAAAAATGACAAATGATGATATTACTCCTGCTCTGTGATTCATTGGGAAGAACTCAGAAGCCAAGCTTTTTATTTTTTTTCAAACAAATTATTCTGTGAAGACTGAACAGCGACCATAAAACAACAAAAACACCTCCTTTGCAATGGTTTTAAATATTGTTGTACATAAAATCTAATTTATATGGTATTAAAGGCTTTTCTTTGGACTACAAATCATCTTTGGAAAATGCTATCTTCTAAATGGTTCATCAGACACATCTCAAATACTTTTACGATTATTAGTAAATGGAATTAGAGCGCCTTGTAGTAGTTTTATTACATTTTACACAGCCATAATGGATTACAGAGGGGCTCACACTGCTGTAGCTCAGGGTGCATAGCAGCTTCTACGTCAATACACGCTTTTCATAGGTTCTTTGCTTTTGGAGAATATATACCACTTTGCTCTGAAATGATCCATGCCTGATCTCAGCTGAAAGTGGGACCAGTGGAATTTAGCTGCCTAGGTTCATTAAGAAATCCCATTCGGTGTGTGGATGCCTGGCCTTTACCACCTGTTTTTGTTTCTTGCATTATCTTGCCATTAGAAGGGGATCTCCTGCACCTCACTGGGCCATTAAGAAGGTAGAAGACAAGAGAGGGAATAACCCCAGGTACTGTTGGGTGTTGGTTGTGTAGCGTTCATGTGGTCTCACTCCCTGAGGTCCCGTGATACACAGTGGTGCTGATTCCAGACCTGCAACTTCCGGGATGGCAGCTGGTGGCTAGATGTGATAATCCACGGTGCCCAAAATGGAGCTATGACACTATGTTTATGGGACTCTCTGCAGCTAAGCTAGTCAGTGTAGGCCAGCCTGGAGATAAATAAGTATGTTAGAGCACGAGTCATCTCAGTTTAGATGTCTACTTTGTGGCATGTTAGCCTGCAACGTGAATGTCTTCATTAGTTATATAGAAAGACAGATAGCTTGCATGGACACGTGCATTTAGTTAGATGAAACCAATGTGTTAAATCTAAATTAGATCTGTGAGCTTTCCAACAACAATGTAGAAATGGAGAGTGATTTGTCCTACCTTTCTTGGAAGACTTTGGATGGGATGGTTTGATATCTAGAGATGTTCTCCATTGACCGCAGAGAAATTCTGGCTTCTGAGTTAATAGATACCTTTGAAAATATAAGCCATTACCCATGTACTGTAGCATCTTATCCCACTAGTGGCTGGCCCAATACCATTGGTAGGACAGTTTTTACAGCTCCAATGTTTTTCCCTATGCCCAAGAGGACGTATGGGTATGCTAGATGTGTGTTGAAGTTAAGCACACACGTAAGTGCTTTGCTGAACAGGGGTTGATTAAAATACATGCTTTGGGGCCTTAGTTAATTATGTGTCAGAGTCTGCATAATTGGCACCTTACTGAAGACATCTAATAGCTTTCTTCTGATAAATCTGCACATACACAGTGGTCCTGAACTGTAATTTAGCCTGATAATGCCAGCTTTGTCAAAGCCTGTGGAAAAAGCAGAAAGACGTTTGGATCTCTGAGACCTTGTAAGCTGACTGAATCGGTGATTGCAGTCTCTGGTCTGATAAAAAGCAGTTTCAGTGCATTTTTCCATGGAAATAGCTTCTTACTTGAGTGGAACCAAGGAGTCCCTGCATGGCTGGCAGATACTGAGCTTGCCCAGGTAATAAAGTAAATTTTCAGCCACTGCTCAGAGTCATGCTGACAAACGGTGGCACAAGACAAATTCACTGCATAACTTGCAGAGATTATAATGTCTTAAGTAAGTTTTAAATACTAGTCCAGTGCCTGATGTGCAGGACACTCACTATTGCTTGGATATAAGAAAAGACATTAAACTACTTCTGAGCCCTCTGTTCTGTACTTTCAGGATTACTGGAAGACTACTATACTGACAGCAGCTATAGAGCCTCACAAAATGTGCATATTTGGTAAACACCTTTCCTTGCGACCCAGTTGTGTCTGTTTTCTTCCTCTCTCGTAATACAGAGAGAAAAAGAAAGACTCTTGTGCTATCAGAGTGCAGGCATGTGTTGCTGCCCACACCAAATATGAGCAGAGTCAGGAGAGAGACCTTTGAGGAATGCGCGAGCCGTGATCGCAAGGTTGCATGGGTCAGCTCTCCAAGTGTCTTGGATGTAACTGCTGATTTGTCATTCCTGTCCATGGACAGGGCTTACAGCTCCCTTCCCCTGCTGCTGCCTTTCTTTTCTCAGTCCTTCTGCAGGGCAGCTCTAATGTCTATACGCTGGTGTGATCCTTGCTGAACAAAGCCCAAACAAAGGCTTGTAAGATGTGCTGGGAAAAGTGTTTTTCTTTGCAACTGAGGTGGCATTGATGTATATGTTTGAGCTTTTCCCATGTGGTTCTGGAGCCCAGCATGTGCTGTAGTGCAGGGAAATAAGGCTGTTCAATGTTCATGCCCCTGCGGAAAGTCCTACGTAACAGTGGTTCTCAGCCAGCTCAGATGGGTTCTAGGCCAGGGATCCAGGTGGGGGTAAGGTTCTCCCTGTCTCTGAGAGGCTGCAAGAAGCAAACAAGTTAAGCAAGAAGTCATGAGGATGTTTGTCTTTCAGATAAGAAAAGCTTTTGGACACCCACCATAAAAGGAGGAAATGGTTGCTCTGAAGGATAACTTGCTACCTCTACCAGAGTGCTTAACAGCTGGAGAGGTCTGCCTGGCCTGCCACCCACCTGTGAATATTTGTCATGGGGTTCATCCCACCACAGCAGAGCCTTGTTAAGGATGTGTTTTTCCACTGGGAAGAGAGCTGAGGACTTGAGCAGATATTTCTTTCCCATTCCTTTACAAGAAACATTCAAAACCAAGTTCTGCTCCCCTACAGGTTATACAAGTATGCAGTAGGGAAGGGTTTTACTACTAGCAGTTTCTTATTCTGCAGCTGTCCATACACAATATGGTCTCTTTTATCACTGAAGTTTATAGGAAACATATTTGTCTTATTTACAATAAACCTGAAGGCCATTAAGTAACAAGGGATTAGGATTACATGAGGAATCTACATGTTGTCATGAAATAAGGGGAGGAGGAGGGTTTGTCTTGTGCACACCTAAGTCCTCCAGTGAGAGTATTTTTCTGTGAGAGCAGAGATCCAAAATCAATGCTCCACTCTAAATCTGGCAGAAGGGATATTTCATCAAGTCTTCCTCTGTGCAGGGAAGGACCCTACCTGGTAATCTGTCAGAACTGAAGGGTCACCTGGGATGCACCAAACATGCCGCAACAGCTCTTTTCTGACATGTGCAACCGTAATCCACTCAAATGCCCTAACTCATGTTTCTACAATAAATGCTCTTTTTTGTCTCCCTGTTTCTTGTTCAGCCCTATAGGAAGATCACTGTTGTGCATGGTCGCTTCTGCATTTTTGAACCTCAGGGCTCCGGGCATGAACAATGTAATACCAGGGTCAGGGATACTGAAAGTCTAGATCTATAATGAGAATTATGAATGGCCGTCGCATTACAAGCATTCACATTTACCACCAACCATACCTTGTATATTGGTACTGATGTTGAGAGCTTGTCCATGTACAAACAAATATAGATCGCAAAGATATGGAGAAGGATGCATGACCCTCTGGAGGGCATTTCCTTATGTGGACTGGCTCAGATTGCCAGCAGCAACCTGGTATGAGAAAAGTGTCATGAGGCATGTAGAGAGGGCAGATGGCACTGCCCTGGCTGTAGCTTTGAGTGCTAAAGGGAGAGGCTTGTTGCATGAGACAAAGCATTTGCCAAATTCTCCCATATTTATTATATTTCCAAAGATTTAAGCTACTGAATATATGCTTTTCTTCTGTCTTTATGATAGCTTCTATTGTTTAGATGAAATTAATTTTCTGTTGGTCTCTCTAAGCACTATTCTTGCAGTGCATTTGTGCCTTGGTAGGACCAGCTTGCATAAAAGGAGGTTAAATAGCTTTTCTTTGTTTATGAACATACTGCTGACATAAATATTTTAATATCATTAAGTGGCTGCCCCTCTTCATGAGAGTACTAAATATCATGCAAAACTGAAGTAAATGTTGTATCAGGGAACTCTAGGGAGCAGTAAGAAAAATAGACTTTAAAACAGGAGCAGAACAGTAATTTATGTTTTTACTTAATTCTGTTTCCCAGGAAATTATCCAGTTTTATAGTATAAAAAGAGTGATCCTGCCCAAAGGGGAGATATATTTTACTAAATGTTGTATAACCTTAAATCAGGACTTAGTGTTTCTTGAACAAGGTGGAACAGATGTTAGAACAGCATAAAAGAAAACAAAGCATCTTTGACAGTGCCCTGAAGTTAAGCAAATAGGAAGCAATTGTTAAATGGAAGGTAGGAAATGGGGTGGAATTTTGAAGTAGGGGTGTTTTTAGGGTGAAAACTACCCCAAAACAACAAACCACAAAACTTCAAGAGATTTGGGAAGGGTGAAAGTTACAATCCAAAGAGCTGTCATTGTCTTAACCAGAAGCATTTGTTAAGCAAGGCAAACCATAAAGTAGGCACAGATGCAGGCAGTTATCTCATCTAGTCCTTGCTTGTCAGAGCTGGTGCCTTCATCTGTAACTTCAGGCAGCATGCAGCCATTTCAGATACATGGTCTTTGGCTGCATGAAGCTTTGGAGTCACCCTCTGATTCCTTTGAACTTCCACTGGCTCTAGTGCTCAGTAGTGGACACTGGATCACTATCATAAAGTAGGTATCTACAGCAAGCCAGAGCAACTGTAGTCTTTCATGGGGAAAGAAAGGGATTTGGGGGCTGATGGCTCAGCTGCAGCAAGTTCTAGCAGGCTCACTAGCTGATGTGGGTGGTTTTGGGCTGTGCAGTTCACTATGTGCCACGTCCCATACTGTGCTGTTGAGCTTTAGCATCCAAGTAAAAGTGCCGCTCAAGAGAGCGGGGATTGCACCAAGGTGTGTGGGTAGCGCGCAGGGATGTCTCCATGCTCTCCTCACCCCACAGATCTGCCCTGAGCCCTTTGTTCGAAGTATTGCATCTATTGGTAGGACAACACAGGATGAATTGAAGGCATCTAAATTTAGGAAAGGTTGTACTGCAAACAAAGTAGGCTGAATATTAATTTAATGATAGTTAAGGAGCATAACAAAACTTCTGGGAATAGACAGAGGATATAATAGAGGATGAAAAAGTTGTGAATTATTAACTTCTTGCCATCAGATAAGGAGAGGCATAGTGCAACTGATGCCCTCCTCTGCTTCTTCCCTGCTATGTGACTTATATGTACCTTAGATTACAGCATCTGCCATAAAAAAAAAAAAAAAAAATTGCATTGTTAAGAATATTTCAAGGGTAAAGAAAAAAACATTGAAGGATGCTCCCACCTCTGTGGACTCCGGTGCTCCACAGACTGGTGAGAATTCATCCAGCAGTTCAAATTTGCCCCTCCCCCAGGGGTTTCTGCTGCAGGTTGGTGACAATCTCACTGTTCCTTCAGTCCCTGTGTCTCCTTTGCAGTGGTGTCCCTTCTGATACACTCTTGCAAAGAAAAAAAGTCTGTGTATGTGAGCATAGCTCCATCAAAGTCAGAGATGCACTCTCTTGTAGAGAGTGTGTCAGCTCTTTGCCAGTCCTCTGGCTGTATCCCTCCAGTTGTCTCCCATTTGAAATTACCTCTCCTCAAGTACCTGGATGCTGCTCTCCTCTTCTTGCCAGCCATATGGGATGCTTTTGCCCAGCTTTGCCATGAAAGGGGATCTGAGTGCTGTTGGATGTATTCATCCCCTGTCTTAGCTGCATACATCTAGAGGTACCAGAGTGTGAGCACCTCGACCCCTCTCTTTCCTGCATCCCAGCTACTTTGCTGTTGGAAAGAGTTGAATCAATAAATGACATAAGACCCTTTTATTTTCAGCTGGATTTTCAGCTGTCAATACATCCTGATGTAGCCTGAAAGAACGGCTTGAGCAGCTACTGCCCAGCCTGGCACTGAAATGCCCAGACAGACAGTGTGACCCAACACTCACTTAAGAGGCATGATTCCGAGCTTGTATGACTGACTACGTTGCCTCCAGTGCAGTATCTTCTCCTTCATGCTGCTGTGACCAAAAAGCAGAGTCTGGCATTGCTTTTGCAGCAGATTTCAGGCTGATAGCAGCCCGTTGACAAATGGTGCTAGGTAATACAGAGCTCATTTATGTTCTGCTTTGCTCAGCTCTGCTACCAACTACCAGTTGGTTCTGGTTTCATTATTATCAGACTGCTACAGAGACCTTAGCATCAGGGGCAATGTAAATTAAAGACAAAGAAGTGTAGCCAATAATTCATCACCTTTCTCACTCCTAATTTGGCATTGGGAGAATATGATTTCCTAATATATTTGGTGCCTGGCCAAATACAAGATTTAGATATTAATTGTCCCATTTACCATACACACGCAGAGATAAATATTGCTCATTGAGTCACTGTTATTACCTTAGAAATAGTTTAGCTGCCCTAAAAACTTACTCCTTAATTGACATGAGCAAAAGGTGTGTCAAGTACAGAAAGCAGAACAGCTAGCAGAGGTGATGCCATGCCCTTTCCTTGCATACAACTTAATTCTTATTGTTTACTGCCTGAAGGGAAACACTCTGCATCACTTCTAGGTAAATATTGTAGGGCATGACTTTGTTTTTTAATACTGGAGGCTATGACACTGCATTTATTATCATGTTCTTAGCTATTGCAATTTGTTTTTCCCGAGAGGCACAGATCCCAGTGTAGTTTATCTCACGAGGACATTGATAATGGGGAAGTGGTTTCTCCAGAACAGGAATTCTTTGTGGGAAGATTGACAAAAGAGCTTCTCCTTCCCACTGTTCCCTTCCCTCGCTGAGTCAATTAAGCAAATAGCAGGGACTGACCACAGCTTGTGTATCTGGAAAGCTTTAGGAAAATGTGGTGGCAGTGAGAGCCTGTAGCTGTGGGTATAATGTAACCAGTGCTTGGGGGGTTTATAGGAGAGACAGGAAGATCTGTATATGTTATTGCATTATGAATATATTCATGCACAAACCTGTAGAGATGTCCATGGTCAATGCTTTGTGACTAATGATGCAACATTTAAATAACAAGTAAATTGAAGACAGGCCCAAGAAATCAACAGTCATGACTGTGGTTTATGTTGAGCAGCCGCTATCCGTCTTGTTGAATTATATGGGTTCATTTATACCTTGTACTCCTGCATCCTTAAGCACAACATCAGCTCGTCTCCCACTCAGTGCACCACTCAGAAAGGACACCTGTACGCCCTCGCCAGTGACGTATTTCAGTTTTGTCCTTGGTTTCGCTTCAACATTTTTGCCTGCTTCTGGGTCCCACATTAGCTGCCGGACACAGGTTTTTCCAGCAATCACTACGAGCTTTCCCCAACACCCATATTCACAAGACTTATGTCCTGACTGCCTGGTCAGGACAGGAGAAGACTCCGGCCTTCCTAGCACATCAGCTGTCCTACGTGTAGGCTGTGCCCTGATTCATTGGCAGGGAGGGTGGTCATCTACTCATTGGCTTTGGTGAATTTTCTCCGGTTTCATGTGTGGTGTATGTGGGTTTTCCCCCCCCTCCCTTTTTTTTCCTTGTCTTTGGCATAAAGATTATCTTTGCTCTGTATTTTTGCAGAACCACACAAACAAGGGAGGTTTGTTTCCTGACAGAGGCCCTGGGTGCTCCTGTGTGTGGGTGAGCCACGAGTGGTCCTTCCTGGTGCCGGGGTAGTGTCCAAGCCACAAGCTGATGTAAACACGAAGCACAGGCTGTGGCTATATCCCTGCCATTTCTGTTTTCAGCTGTCAGTGTGCAGAAACAATGCTACAAAGATCATAGAATCATAGAATGGTTTGGGTTGGAAGGCACCTTAAAGATCACCTAGTTCCAACCCCCCTGCCATGGGCAGGGACACCTTCCACTAGACCATGTTGCTCAAAGCCTCATCCAGCCTGGCCTTGAACACTTCCAGGGATGGGGCATCCACAGCTTCCCAGGGCAACCTGTTCCAGTGCCTCACCACCCTCTCTGGGAAGAACTTCTTCCTGATATCTAATCTAAACCTCCCCACTTTCAATTTAAACCCATTACCCCTTGTCCTGTCACTACAGGCCCTTGTAAAAAGCCCCCCCCATCTTCCTTGTAGCCCCGTCAGGTACTGGAAGGCTGCAATAAGGTCTCCCCGGAGCCTTCTCTTCTCCAGGCTGAACAAGCCCAACTCTCTCAGCCTGTCCCCATAGCAGAGGTGCTCCAGCCCTCTGAGCATCTCCGTGGCCTCCTCTGGACTCGCTCCATCCTGTCTATATCCTTCTGATGTTGATGATAGATGATAGGGTGTTAAGGTGCGGGCTCAGTTTTGCAATAGTTTGTACTAGTAAAGAGCTGTTCAGAAACTGGAAAGTGAATTTTGTTTGCAAACCGTGCCTGCCACTCGCTCACCCATTTGGCTGGAAGGTGCAGGGAAGATGCAGGCTACTTGTTTGCTTCCTAGTTTTTATACGAGAGCACATTGACATCTGTTCTGCTTGACATTGCCTGTGCTGTGTGCAGGATGCTGAAACACAAATTTTATGACTGCTGCCTCTTTGGGAACTCCAAGGAAATTAGATATTTGTCTCATGAGGCTCTTTCAGGGGAAAAAAAATATTTAAATAACTGCACAGAGCTGGAGTGATGCCATTCTTATCCCTTAAGATGAGCAAACAGATTGGTTTGCTTTTGGCCCTCCACCTCTGTTGCGTGTATTTTTTTTTTGTCTCGTACCCAGGCTGATGGTTATTGCTGACAAAGAGGGAACAGGCTGATTCCCACAGTGGTCTGGGCAGCATTTACACCAGTTCATATGTACCAGTTTTAACAACAAATTAAACAGTATATGGAGATACTTAGATTTATAGGTGCATCATGGAACAAGAGGAATGGCTCTTTCTGCATTCAATATATACACAATATATGTCTGTTAATTATTGGCCTGGGTGAGTTAAATTTGAAAACAACTGTTTATGTCAGCATTAGAAAAGACAACTCACAGCAGTTGATGCTGACCCCCTTTTTAGCTGCATACTATGATGGATTTTATTGCAGACCATACTAAAACTAGTGCTCTGGAGAGACCATTTCTCTCGTATGTGTGGCTTGAAGCTGTCCAAAGGACCAACCCTTGGTTTGGATTCTTTCACCCCATTTGGGAGTGGGATTTGAAGGTGAGCTGTAAATCCTTTCGTTATGACTGGGCTGGCTGAGCTGTGGTCTTGAGCTGAGGCACCTTGAAACAGTATGGGATTAAAAAACTGCAGCCCACAAAGGGATGGGCAGGCCAGCCTGAGGTCTGACGCAAGCACCAGGAGAGAAACAACAGCACCAAAACCCCCTCTAGAGACTGCCGAATCAAATTAGAACCTGCTTTTTTTGGTAGATCTTTGTGATATTTCTCTCTTTCTCCCATTTTAATTCACATTGGTTTAAGCTTCTCATTTAAAGTTTAAAATTATCCTAAGAGAACATTTTGAATAAGCACAATTTTCCAGTATAAGGCCATTATTAAACATTTTTGATCAGCCCTGTTGATTGTTGCATTCTTAAAGATTGCCTCTTGGCATGGTAATTCAGACTTTAAAAAGGAAATTTCTTATGAAAAGGCTCAGTGGTTGGTTATAAAGAAAATGCAAACAGATGTGGTTAGCAATAAAATCACACCGTGATGTCTTTTAATTCCATATTAATACATAATGGAGTAATAAAGTAGTAGCCTAATGTTTTGCATGCTGCAGTTTTACATACCCATAATTTAGCCTGTAAAGTTACCTGGCTTTCTTAATCTCATCACAGTACAAAATTGGAATTTCATTATTGGAATGAAATTCTATTTCTGCTACACTCTATGTCTGAGTTTGCCAGGCAGTATTGAAAGCCTTCAGGACAATTTACTAGAAGCTAAGAGTGCTGTTTATCTTTCTGCATAAGACCTGTATTAGACAAAATGACATCTTCCAGTAATGTGCATAATATACAAAAGCTGAGCGCTATAAAAAAAAATAATGGGGGTTTATTTATAATTAAGAGTACGATAATCACTAAGCCTATAAAGCCAGCATCCAGAGTTAATACTGAGGTGTTTATTCCACAGATATTGTGGTTTTTTTTTCCAGGAAACGGTAATCTTTCAAAAAACATAGAAAGCCCCAGAAGCTCTATTTCAATTACTCACCAACCTATTTTGAATGCAACAGAAACAGGTTTCATTTACTGCGACCTTTGGTGAAGCTTCTCTGTTGCCTGTTGATTCAGTTCCCTCTGGCTCACCCTTATATCTAAACATTTCTTAAAGAAAACTCTTCCTGCCTTTAATGACATACAAAATAAATATATAATTGTGCTTATTCTTATAAGTCATGGCCATTTCCATGGGACAGAAACAATACACATGATTTGTTTGAAAATGGTGTTAACGCAGTGACTGCTGCTGCTGCTTCAAGTGCTCTGCTTTTGGCTTTGGCATGAAAATCAAATTAAATGACAAAATGAATGCCATCAGATAATTTAGGGGCTCTTTCCTTACCTGTAAGCTGGGTTTTTTAGAGATGCCTTAGCTAGGTGCAACATTTCTGAACTGTAGATGATTTTTCCATTTTCAACAGCACATTAAGAAAAAGAAAGAGCAAATGTTACATGGATAGTTAATTTGTGGATCTAGCAAACCATAAAAGTTGCGTTTGAAAGCAGAGGTAGATTTGATTTTGAAAAGGAGCTGGTGTTATCTGAAAAGCCTTGCTGAAAAATGAGGTTTTATTTTTAAAATGCTTATTCAGCAAAGCCATGTTGCCACAGGCAAAGGCTTTGGGTAGCACTCTGGGCTCTGCACAGCACCGGAGGATGGAACCTGGTCTGGTGTGTGCTCTGAAACACAGCCTGTGATCTTGTGGGACTAACTGTCTTTGTGCTGCCAGATCACAGCCATGGGCAAAAGGTCGGAGCTGGGACAGAAAGGTCTTATTTCATACAATTTTATATGGCAGCAGCATTTCTTTTGGTATATCGTGGTTTTTCTTTTGGTATATCGTGGTTTTTATCTCAAATGTATATTTCTACTGCTTCAAATATACTACAAGCCTCAATTTATTGATGAAATTGCTATGTTATCTCTTCTCATATATTTCAGTACATTTTGTTTTCTTAAACCTACTCATAAAATTCCATACCTGTTCCATTGAAAATTTTAATAGTAGTTCAGCCTTAGCAGAATCTGCATTCAGCAAGCTGCCGCATCTGTCCAATTCCATTTACAGAGGAAAATACTCTTTCTGTTGCTGCATTAGAGATAGGAAAGCATGTAATAAATTCACATGTTTTAGAAAAGTTGAAAAAAAGGGATGCTGAAGGTTCTGAAAGTTTGTGTGTACTCGCCATCCTGAGTCACCAGGTACAAGGTATTTCTAACGCAAAAAGTTCTGATCCAGACTTTTAGTAAGGTTTGACCCATTGGTGCTTGGGGTAACCTTAAAAGTCTTCCCCCTGTCTCATCCCACCCCGTCCCCCCACCCCCTCGATGGTTGATTTAGAGTAACATTATCTTATTTGCTGTGAATTTAGGTATCCAAGAGTCAGTGTATACCGCTGAGTGAAATTATTTTCCATATTTTCTTTTTTGCTCTGAGATGTTTTCAGATAAGTTAAACTTCTGAGTCTACTTGAAATTTTAAATTTAAATTTCAAGACATCAACTTGAAATTTTAGCATGCAATTTTAACACGTAATTAGTATTCAGTCACCAAAAATGCTTTTCCACTATCTTCATCTTTGCCGTGGTGAAGAAAAAGTAACCCTCACCTTGTTTCTAAAGAAAGTGATAATTGTTGGAAAATATTTAAGATCCTTTCAATAGACCTATACTTATCTGTGTGGGTGTGCCTCAGTGTTTCCTGTGCTGAAGGTTGACAAATGGATTTCCTATAATTTTTAAATTCCTTTGGCAGATGACAAGTGACTGAAAACTTTTGTTACAGAAACTTCCAGATCAAAGGATGACTTTCTGATAGCACGCTGCTGTGTTACACAGTATGGGAGTGAAACATCTGGCTGGAAGCAAATATTTATTCTTGTTTTCCTTTGAATAGTAGATGTAAGATGTATTAAAATTAGCAGCTCCAAATGAGGTTGCATTTTCAAAGTCCCAGACATTTATTTTATTGCTGTAACCTTTTTACATCTGCAACTATTCTAAATTAAGTTTCAATCCTGCCTGGCAGATAATCAGACAATGGATGGTTTCCCTTTGAAGCACAAAGTAACAGTTTTGAGGACACTTTCATGTATCCATGACTTCAAGTATTAGTGACTACAGAGAAAAATAATCTGTTTTCAACCATTTCATGTAATGTTTTTTTCCATTGGAAAAGGTGTATATATATATATATATATGTATAAGGTATACAGAGGAAAAGCTGATATATTTTTGGCCATGTGCAAAGCTACTGAGATGCATGCTGCTGGAGTGAGTCCAGAGTAGGGCCACGGGGATGCTCTGAGGGCTGGAATGCATCTGCTGTGAAGAAAGGCTGAGAGAATTGGGCTTGTTCAGCCTGGAGAAGAGAAGGCTCCGGGGAGACCTTATAGCACCTTCCAGTACCTGAAGAGGCTACAAGGAAGCTGGGGGGGACTTTTTACAAGGGCCTGTAGTGACAGGACAAGGAGTAATGGGTTTAAACTGAAAGCGGGTAGATTTAGATTGGATATCAGGAAAAAATCCTTCACGGAAAGGGTGGTGAAGCACTGGAACAGGTTGCCCAGAAAAGCTGTGGATGCCCCATCCCTGGAAGTGTTCAAGGCCAGGCTGGGTGAGGCTTTGAGCAACCTGTTCTAATGGAAGGTGTCCCTGCCCATGGCAGGGAGGGGTTGGAACTGGATGATCTTTAAGGTCCCTTCCAACCCAAACCATTCTATGATTCTGTTACCTCTGTTTTGTTTTCCAAGATTCACACTCACTTTTGCAGTTACTCTTGGGATATCCATATGCATGGCTGGGGGCAATGCTAAAGGATGCTTCTGTCCTTTCTGTAACCTTGTGATTTTTCTGTTTCCTCCAAGATTCTTGGCAACAAAGTGTTTCAGAAGTTTTGTTCTTAAAACTGATAGAAAATTATCATGGTCTGCTGCATTTGTGTGCTGCCTTCTGGTCATCCACCATGAGCACCCTAGAAACTCTGCCTGCATAAACTGCAATAAGCCTTAAGGCAATTATTGCTTTCTTCAGTGATCCATAGAAAATCATATCTCCATTCATTTAAGAAAATGAAAAACTTTTCCTTCTTTCTGGACTTATAGCTTGCCTTGCAGGTAGGATGTTAACAACTCTGTCACTGAGCTTTTTAAGGCTATAATGCAACCACTGTAAATACATAAATAATGCACTGATTTTAGTTTAGCTCAAGTTCCCTTCACCTGCTTGCACTCCTCTGTGTTGGCTCATAGCTTCCCAGACACAGTGACTAAGTATGATCAGTACTCACCATGGACATTCAGTCCATGGACATTCAGTCCATGGTTGAAATAATTTTTGGAAAGTAAAAGAATGTGTGCATATGACAACCTTTATGCATTAATATTTTTCTAGCCAGGTTGAGGGTATTCTAAGAAATTGTTTCACAGTTCATTTTTTTTTTCCTTCCAAGTCAACAATGATTGAAATTATGTCAGTTTGAAGTTTCTTGTGAACCTTATGATCCATTGTTCTTGAAGGGATTACATGAACACACGATTTTGTCTAGCTTAAAAAGTGGTGGACGTGATATCAAGCAATAAAATGTCTCAGGGATATACTTTAGTCTTCTCTAAAGTCCATATTTTGATATGTGATAAAACTGCCAGATGAATAGCTTTTCCAGTCAGTTACCTCGACTATCCCCTTTACTGCTTAAATATCTGCTTTTAAAAATCTTATTTAAAAGGTATCAGTAATCTTGTTGTACTGGCTACAGTGTAATTGATAATTTTAGATTGCATAGAATCATAGAATGGTTTGGGTTGGAAGGGACCATTAAGACCATCTAGTTCCAACCCCCCTGCCATGGGCAGGGACACTAGACCAGGTTGCTCCAAGCCTCATCCAGCCTGGCCTTGAACACTTCCAGGGATGGGGCATCCACAGCTTCTCGGGGCAACCTGTTCCAGTGCCTCACTACCCTTTCTGGGAAGAACTTCTTCCTGATATCTAATCTAAACCTCCCCACTTTTAATTCAAACCCACTAACCAAATCCTGTCACTACAGGCTCTTGTAA